>NW_008336901.1:2141366-2154290 GCF_000622305.1 Nannospalax galili
TTATAAAGCCGCACATTTTATTAATTACAAACCACAAGTAACGTAAAAGTTCATAAACCAATAGAAAATATTTTATCACAGCAATATTTGAATTATACAATATTAACATGAGACCATTAAACACAAAGCACATTAAAAAGAATATAATATGTAATTGTAGATGGATGTTATTATAATGAAAGTAAAGAAAACAAAACCAAAATATAAAAAGTCTGAATTTTGGTACTGTTTTAGTCATTGGGAAATGTGCGGCTTTATAAATGTATAATATGGTAATGTTGAAGGTGTTGAACAAGCTGCTGGGGGAGAAAAGGAATTGATGGCCTTGCCCAGCCATAAACGCTATGAACTACAATACCAACTGAGCAGCAAGATGTAGCACTAGTGCAATAATGGCATTAGAGTTATGAGGGAAACCAAGTCCCTGCGATTGGATTTGAGGCCCTTTCCACAAAAGAAAATGGTGATGCAACATTGTTGCAGAGATCTTGAATCCTGGGAGCAAATTTACTACTGGTTTTTCCCTAGTTGTGATGGTACCAAGCTGCCCTCTAATCAACTATGCTTATATCCACAGAAATATGCTCCTCCCAGCTTTAATCAGAGAAAGTTCTTTTTGCAATAGAAGGCAGTGAATTTCGATATGCAGGACACCTCACAGTGCTGTGAATAACTGACAGTTGAGTGTTCAGTGCTAAGTAGGACATTTACACCAGTTCATAAGAAATGGAAGAGAGGATTGAAGGAAGATATAGAGAAGTGCTGTGAAATGCATCTTCTGGGAATGGTAGAGTTGATGTTGATGTGACCTCACAACAGCTATGGCATCTGCAAATCAACCGACATAAGACTAGGTCTATGAGCAATCATGGATTTGGGAGCTCAATGGGCTCCACCAGTCCCTTATGAACTATTATTAGCTAATGGTGGATTCTGGGGACATGTAGTCACTGTCTTCACTTGTGTACCCACTGAGGATCCCACCGTGTTTCAATGAATAGTTCCAAACCCATGATTATAGAGATGATCCTGTAAAAATTCAGTGGGTTTGGCTTTCAGTTGTGTGTCCCATGAGAAGCCCACCAGACTCCAATGAATTATAAACATGGTTTCAAACATGATCCTGTTAAAACTCAGTGAGTCTTAAGAAAAATAAGACATGATTGAGGAAAAGAGACTTGGGTGGTTATTAGGGGCCAGAGGGAATTTATAGTGGCTAAGGCACTCAACTAATTAGAATACTCCCATTTTTAATAAAAAATGTATTTATGTGAATGTGTGAGGCTGTATGGGTTTATGTACACCACATGTGTGTATGTGCCCACAGAAGCCATAGGCATCTCATCATTGGGAACTGAAGTTCCAGGTACTTTTGAGCCAATCTCTAGAGGACCTTTTTCCCCTTCCCAATGGTTTCTTTCTATTTTACTGGATCCTGCCAATAAATTGATGCTTAAGTCTAAAGATCTGGAGCTAGGATGCATGAATGAGAGAGAACAACTATTGCCTATTTTTTGTTGTTGTTTTTGTTTGTTAATGTTGTTTTCTGAAATTGAGTTACTCAATTCATAGGTCATTTTCAATTTACATCTATTTACCTGCCAATGTCATGATTTCATTTTTCTTTACTGCTAAATAGAACTCCATTGTGTAAATACATCACATTTTTAATATATATATATATATATATATATATATATATATAATCAGTTGAGAGCTATTTAGTTTCTTTGCATTTCCTATCTATTGTGAAAAAAGCAGCAATAATGATCACTGAGCAAGGATCTCTGTGGTAGGACAACTATTCCTTTGGGTTTATGCCAAGATGTGGTATAGCTGGGTCAGATCCTGCTTCAAAGTTGTTGATTCTGATTCTTGGTTTTTGAGTTATTATTCTATTCTGGAAAATTAATCTTCTTTCAGCTATAAAGCTGGCCAAGATCCTTACTCTATGGGCTTTTTCCTGGCTTCATTCTTTCCTTTGTTTTAAAGTTTAATGAGGGCCAATTTTTCAAGTGATGGCCTTAATTTTTGGGTGAAGGAGATTCCATTTAGAAAGTCTCTTTTGACACCTGCATTTTGTATGGTGATGCATATGTTTCCTTCTAAATGTTTCAGGATTTCATATTTCACACTGAAGTCTTTGCTCCATTTGAAGGTAGTTTTTCCACAGGGTGATAGAGATTTCTCTAATTTACTCTAATTTCTGTAATTTACTCTTCTACATGTAGGGATAGAGTTTTCCTAGAACTGTTTTTTGAAGATTCTGTCTCAGTGTTGTTTTTTTGGCATCTTTATCAAATATCAAGTGACAGTACTTGTACGTGCTCATGTATGGGTCTTCTATTTTGTTCTATTGATCTACATGTTTTTGGGCTAATACCACACTGGAGAAAGAATTTCTTAATGGCCACCAAAACTTTAAATTCTGATGTCATATTAATAAAACTAAATTATAAATCTTACAACAATGAGATTTTTAAATGAGATGGAAGACAGATACAATTGATGATTTTTAAGTCTTGTTAGTGATTGATAGTGCTAAAAAAGACTCCTCATTCACTATTTGAGCTTAACCACATCTGTAATGGATGTTACAGTAACCCAGTTCTTATCATCCAATTTATTATCCTATATTTAATGTAATTAAATAAAAGACAATAAATACCAAGGACTTGATATAAGCAGCCTTGTAATATAGACACCAAAATTTAATTAAATAACACATTTTAATTTTCTATAACACTCAAGGCTTTTGAAACTCATTTTTCACTGGGAAGTTTTCATTATATAATGTCAAAGCAACTGAGTTTTGAGATCCATAGATTATAAAGTTTTAAGACATTTCCCCCCATTTGACACTATGTACAAGCAAACTGAGAACTCAGTTGTTTTGATGATTTAAGTGTACAAAGTTGATAAGTTTATTCATCCCACATGACTATAAAAATGTATTTATTTCTAACATTTCTGGTTCATTGAATTTAATTCTGAGGTTTAAAAACAAATTATCTTTCAAAGTAACAAAGGGAGAACAACATTCATTCGCACTCTATTGAAGCTACATCAATAGTAATTGAAGAAGAAAATGGCGATGCAGAAGTTAAGCCCCCGTGGGCAATAAGGGTTTCACACACTACTTATGTGAAAAAGACTGTTGGGTCCTAACATTAATAACACACAAACACATCTTTCTTTTAATTAGTCTTTGACAATTTAGATGACCTCTGTTGAGCACAAATGGAATATTTTCACATTGTCAGACCTTTGAATAATACCTGATAATGACATACAACTGCTCTTTTTTTAAAAAAAAAAAAAGATATTTCAGGATATATAGTGAAATCTCAATTAATCTCTGGCATTGGTACATGGGTACATGTAGGTCATTAGACAAGCTCAGATTCAGTTTCATCTATGCAAATATTCTTTGTGTTCAGCAGTGAAATTTACAATTCATTATTGGTTTCTTTCTTTTTATTTTTTATTGACATACAGGGACACTGTACATACTAGGCAACTGTTCTATCCCTGAGCTGCCTCAACATTCCCATAGCATCTCAGTTTCTCCTGTGAAATTGCATTTCCAGTCCATGTCAGTTTGGTAGCATTATCTTTAGATTTTTATCTCACTACAGGAATAAAAATAAAATTATTATTTCTATATTTTCAAAATATGCTAGTATATCTATCATGTTAACTTTTATAATTATACATTTATATAAAATATATTTTAGCTCTCTAAAGTTATAATGTAGTCTCTGGTTTCTTGTAATAACTTTAAGACAGTCATGACTTTCATGCATTTTTTTTAAACCAGCACAGCAATGCTGACAGCATGCACAAGTGTCATACAAGCTCAAACCAAACAAAATCCCAGGATAGACATGGGGAAGTGGGTAAGAAACCCCCATCCAACCTAAGGAGCTTTTGACAACCATTGGCTGCTGGGAGAGGGCAGTCTCTTTCACAGAAATGACTTATGGTAGGTTAATCAGGTTCCAATGAGTGAAACCACACGACATCTGTGGACATAAATTAGAATCTACAGGTCATATATATATATATGAATAGAATACATTAAATTGGCACTGTGGCAGTAAAGGAAGGTGTGACAAGGGAGGAGTTATAAATAGAATTTTTCAATTTATATAGCAGAAAAATCACAAAATTTTTAAAGAGAACATTACATTATAAATAATTTTTGAAAGCCTGTGTTTGGTGACAGAATATTTCCCAAAATATTAAAGTTTTGTGCAATGTGAACATAAGCAAAACAGATAGAACATCGAAAGAAAATTCCAGAACAATAACTCACTTATTCTTTTATGAAAACTTTGATATTTAATATTTTCTTCCATGTTATACTGCAAGAAAATGTTTTGAAGTTCTGATAAAAATACTCTCTCTTCGACCCTTAAAATAAGTGCATACTTCCAGAATAGCTCTAGGTTTTCTGAGCAGATACTTTAATTAGGTGGATGTATGCCTCTCCAGTTTTATCTCCACATGCAGCTTGGGTTTTTAAAAGGGTAGCCTGCTGATTTTTTCTTTATAGTACATTCCTTTCTCTTTAATTTGCTTCCACAGACATGAAGTGCCAAAGGAAGAATGTTTTATAAAAAAAAAATAGGCATTTCTGTGTCTGAGGAAAAGCATCTGAAAAGCGCACAAGTCTTCAACCAAATATTCAGGTGGAACCCTGCACTGCTCATCATAAATGCTCAGACGATGTTTTCTGGAGGGTGGTGTCTTTGGCTCCACCTTTCATATGAAGACGTTAATATCACATATCTCTGCCTGTTATAATAATGCCCAGATCTCTTCACTGAAAAATTAGCACTTTCATATTAATCTAAGTAAATGTATGCGTCAACTTTCATTTCACAGTCAAAGACTATATATACCCATCTACATAAACCTAGCATATATGCCATTGTGCTGCGTGCAGCATGTGTCTGTGTGTCTGTACATCACTGTCTCTCAGTTTAAATGTATAATATAAAATATTTTCTTCATGTTGTAGTGCACCAGTAACTTTCCGGAAAAGGCACCTTCATGTTGTCTGAGGTCAGTCGTTAGACTATGAGGACCGCAGAGACAATCCCAGCAATGGTGACAGCGTGCATATGTACTATGCAAGCTTAAACCTGCTGACAAAGCTCTCAGCATAATTATGGGGCACTGGATAAGAAATCCCAACCCAAATCAAGGAACTTTTGCGCAATTGATGATGGGAGGGGGAAAACGGGGTTTTAGAGGCATGGGACTCTTGGTGTGTCCAGTGGATGAACCCACTGACACAAATAAGATATTATAGACTGTATTCTATACATGAAAGAACATTAAATTGGGTGTGGGGAAGTGGGAGGAGATATGGGAGTGGCTCTAAATATCATCAAACTATATTATAAAAACTGAATAATTCTCTAAGAGAAATATTTTTAAGTCAAAAGTAAATGACTAAAAGTTTTAAAATATTTTCTTGCAAAAGACTGGTTTAGTTCATTTAGATTAATTTTTTAATTATATAGAAAATATTTAAATAAAGCAAAAATTCAATGAATCATTTTGAAGTAAGGAATTAATAGATTTATTTGAATATGTGATCTTTAAAAATAAATTTACAGCATTTGTGGTTGGTACACAAAAATTTATGAGTGAAAAATCAGCTTTCTTGAAATGTCAACTTTAATGACATCTTCCCTCACATATTAATCATAAGATGCATTGTATGCCTTATATATTTAATTATGCATTTAATTTTTGGCTGATTTAAGAGTAATTTGAATTATATAAATGCAACTACAAAGTCCACAAGAATATTAAATGTTTTACATTATATAAATTATGTGCCCTAAGTCTTTTGAGGATGTTGTTTTACATTTTAGAGAACGACTTTTTGAAGTTTTAATTGAATTTTGTTAATTTTATACAGAAAATTTGAATCATCTCTATATCTTCTTCCTTATTGCAATTCTTCCAAAGCACACCCCACTGGATTTCATGCATTCTGTTATTTGTGCTAAGGCCTATCGAGTCAAATTAGTGTCCTCAGTGGTTCCTCAGTGCAACTTTGCTCACCGAGGTCTAGTAGCCTATCTAGAATCACTCCCATTAAGAAGATCAGCTCTTCCTCACACAGAAGAAAGTCTCTACTGTTGAAGCCACTACCTACATGAGTTGTAGACCAAACAAGGAAAAATCAAACTGGTAGTGATCTTGCAGATCCATCTCTACTGGCTAGCTTTTATAGTACTTGAAGGTGCTATGCTTGTTCCTGGCAGTGATATGTAGTCATAAACCTTATGAAACTGGACCTTATTAGCTGGCCTTACAAAATATGCTCACTGGTGAAATAGTGGCGTGAATATAAAGGGAATAATCTATCACCTACTGATTGGATTTAAGACCTTCTTCACAAGATGGACTCACACTGTAAACCTATTACTAGACAGATCAGAGGCTCTAAGGCAGAACCTAAATCTATTGTCCTGCTAGATGGACATAGTATTAAACTGACTTCTAATGACTTTGTTTTATTTATAGATTAATGTATCTCTCAGTTTTCACAGGAAAATCTTCTTGCAGTAGATTAAAATGACCACAGAGACACAGCTTTTGAAAGACTACAGAATAAGAGACTTTGGATTGCCAAGACCCAAATGGGACAACTTCTATCACATCCTCTGTTCCAAGGCGCAGGAATCATTATGGAAGAGGGGATGCAAAGATCAAAACTGTTAAAGGTGATAGATGAATACAAGGAAACCCAATTGATTGGACATCACAGGGTTGTTGAACATATGAACCCATAACTTTTATAACATCATGTCCAAGAATGTGAAGCCCAAATCCGAAAATCAATAGGATACAGTTCATACCTGGTATGGTAAACATAGCTAAATGCCAATGGTTGGAGAGATTACAGACCTAGAAAAGAATGTACTACTATCAATTTCCTAAATCAATATAATATCTGAATATATTCTAAATACTTATCCTGTGGTTACACAGATAACTGTAGCTTTCACCAGTCATCAAAGATCCTTCTTTTTGTAACAGATGGATATTATTACAGAGATCAAAAGCTGGTCAAAGTCGAGAGAATAATGACCTTTTTGTCCCCAGGCCCAATAAATACCTATATAATGCAACTACTACACCTAAAATCCAGCGAACATTTTGGAAGATGGGCAGAAAAATTGTAAGAGCCACAAGATCAGAACACTTACTGCTATATAGCGTCTTCTAGATATGACAAGGAAGCTGCACCCATGAAATCTCAACAATATGATTGGCTGCATAAGACCTGCATAATGACAAAATCAAGTGACACACCAATGTGTGTGGGGAAATTTCACAAGAGGTGAAGAGCTATAGGCTGTGAAGAAAGGGAGAATCAGTTTCCTCCAGGGATGAGATGTGTTATAGGTTATTCAAACCAAGTGGTCATCCCTAAGCACATGTACCAAAGAACTATACTAAATGGACTCATTAGGCTCTGTGTGTGTGTGTGTGTGTGTGTGTGTGTGTGTGTGTGTGTGTAAAAATAAAGAGGAGACAATGAAATCGAGAGGAAGTAGAAGGGTATGGAAATAGTGGAAAGGAGAAGGAGATGTGGTAATGATATAAATACAGTATTAACATATGAAATCCTAAAAAATAAACCAACATCACCAAAAATCCTAAAAATTTAAATTGCCTAACTACTGTATGCTCGTTAGGTTTGTTTTAGCCTATCACAAAATCCCAGCCTTTTCATCTACCAGACTGAGAGCGCAGCATTGTGGTGGTCATTCAATTCTTGTAAGCTAATATATTCCTTACTAGAGCTAAATTTCTTCATTTCTCTGAAAACTTGAAATTGATACAGAGGATGTAGAAACATAAAACTCCTACAGTTTTGGAGAACACCCCACCCCACATTTAACAGAGGTAAATGTCAAATCTATTTGACCTATGTGATCTCTCTCTCTCTCTCCTCTCTCTCTCCCTCCCTCTCTGTGATTAAGTTTAACTAAATTAGCTTAATTTATCACAAGTCCTACACAAACTCAGACAGACAAAAACCAAGCATAGAACTGTGAAGAGGAGTTCTTTGTTCTTTTAGTTCCAAATTTAATCTACACATCTCTTACTCTCAATGGTCTACTCTAATTCTTTTAATTTTAGGTATCCTTTATTTGACAAGTATATTTAATACTTCACAGGGTTTATTTCTCATTCAGACTTAATATTGTCTGAAAGTCAGTACTTTCCTTACAGATAGTTTCTGGGAAGGCCTTTTTGGGAGACTCACAGAGCTTTCACCTGGCAGGAAGTCTCAACCTTGATATTGCTGGGATCAGAGCAGTGGTTTGGTTTTGGGAGGTTATTATAGGCATAGGTGATTGTGTATTTATTACAGAAAAATTCATAGAATAGATATCAAAATATTTGATCATACTATTTAATTTTTCTCCAATAATATGCCATGGCTGTACTGTGCTATATTTCTTTCTATTATCTGGCTCTCCCTCCCCACTTAGACTCAATAATAGGTTGAATGGAAATTTGTTTTGTTTGCTGCTGGAATTCAATGCTTTCACATTAGGTAAAATCATGTAAATTTTCAATAAGTAGTTACATAAGAAATAAGTTTGTATCTATTTAATGGTATTAGTTATACATAATAAACATCAAAACTGTTTTTCTGAATGTTTGTATAAGTTTGGATTATTTTCTTAAGATAAATTTATAAGCTATAAATATTTATTGATCAATTGAACAATGTATGTATATATTTATTTGTATTTTGTACAATGTATTTTAAAGTCTTAGAATTGATACTCTACAAAATATAGCTATTTTCTTGCCAGATTAAATATTAAATTTTGCACAAAAAAACTATTCTTCTCAAAAGATATTCACTTAAATTCAAAGAAGATTTCAGGGTATTATTTATTATTTCTTTGTGATTTTCATAATGTATCTTTCTAAATTCTATTTTCAAGTAAATAAATGACTAGAAATATACACATATTTAAAATAGCATAGTTTAAACTATGCTACAAACAAAGGCCAGGGTTCATAAGAAACAATGAAAAAAAGGCAAACAACAAAGACAAATTTGCTTTGAAAAACTGAGTTTCAAGTAGTACAACTAAATGCATGCCAGAAGTTCTTGTAATAATTTGTCCCTGATACATACACATGGTGAAGGTGCAGGGCCTGGTTTCAAATTGATATACATTCCATCCACAGCAACTTCATATAAGAAGTTTGGTTTTCACCTGAACTGTAGAACAGTTTGAAGAATCCATGTATATCTAGTATACAAAGCCTAACCCAAGATTAGAGGTTACTGGAATTTTTGGTTTAATAGTATAACATTTTCTGTAAACTTTTCAGATGATTAACTCTATTTTTATTTTATTATTGGTTAAATACTTAAGTTATTCCTTTAGCTAAAGAGAAAATGAGCAAGACTTTCCCAAATTCAAAATGTAAATCCTTCCAGCAAGGTGAGGAATTCATTTTAAGAAGCTATCCAATCGAACTGATGATGTCTGTCAGGGATTCATGAGATTGCTGGGCTTGTCTAATTATAATCTGGATCTGCATGAATTTGATTTCCAACAAAAAAGGAAAGTGGACAGTGTGTGCCAAACAAGAAACCTATCGCACACCCTTAATGTGATGTGTCTCCATTCTTCTTATTCCTTATGATTGCTTACAAAGAAAAAAATCTGTAGAGACTTGCAGAGTAAATATCATTTCCTCAAAAAAGGCTTCATTAGAAATTTTATATAAAATATTAGCCTCCAAAAGTGTCTCACAAATTTCTTTTTAAAACAGTAGTGATTTAATACGTTTTGACTCTATTCTTAATGTTTTCTCTCACTGTAAGCCACAAAACATCAGGCATGTTGTGACCTTTGTTCACATCTAAACTTCCAGTTTTTGTATTAATATATAGGATTTATATTATTTGTTGAATGAGTAACTGAATAAGAAGTGAATAAAAACACATGCAGTGACTGTTTCTGTATACAACATGGAAGTAAATTTGGTATGAGTTATCTAATGCAATACCAATATTAAATCTACGTAAATCAATTGAAATTTAAGCTCAGAATTATTTGCTATTATGGCCCTTTGAGTCAGTTCAGCAACACTGAACATATGGCCTGAGAAGAATGCTTCTAATATACACTAACAGATTCTCCAATGAGCAGGGGAAATGTGGCTGCAGCACTTGGAACCTAGCCTGCGTTGGTAGAAGACATTCCGGCTACTCTTTTTACCACAGCTCTTAAGTGTAGGAGACCAGTCTCCATTTCAATAAAAATATACAATACATCCATACAGAAGATGACTATTATTGTCCCAGTGCTCAAAGAAAGACATATATCTAAGCCAAATTTCAAAAGTAGAAGATAAACATTACAAGGTTTTATGAGGAAGCCAAAACGTCACATGATGAAAATGTGCACATATGGAATGACTAAGAATTTTGGAAGAAATGGATGTATCACTAATTTGCACATGGCAAGTATTACTCTGTATCATCCATCGTGTTGCTTGATCCATCCCTTCTAACTTAATTAATAAGTGACTGATGAAAGTTACTGGGAGTCTAAGATTTCTAAAAATCTGTGATTTGGAACATGCGTACCGTGTAATGTGGACCAGTACAGCCTATAAAAACACTGAACCCATTTTTAAAAAAAACCCTATTTCTGATGAAATGACACTTAATCATGTTCTATGAGAAATCTTTAAGATGAACATCTATTATGTCTTTATGCAAACAATATTTCTCCATTTCATATTTGTCCTTTTCAGTCCTAATCACCACCTCAATGAGGGTAAGTACCCTCATTGCCAAGTCTGCTCAACAGAACACAGATTCAATTCAGACAGTCAATGACTTATCAATTCCAGATAAGTCATTTTCAGCTAATGTCTAGGAAGTGTCTGTGGATATGGATAAGCTAATCTGAATTTTGATCCACAAATCCATTGGTAAATTCTCCCTTCTCATCACCTACCTTTGACCGACCCGTTGTGGAAGTTGTCTGATTTCTTTTAGATTTTAATTATATTTTTAAATTATTTATTTAATAGCCACATACTTAGAAGAAGCATTTCATTACTCAACACTGACATATTCAATAACAATTTTCTGAACTAGGCTGCATCTTTTACAAATTTGGCTGTACATTTTTAGCTTTACAGTTGAATTATTATAGTTGCACAATATTGTATGCAGTACAAATCCTATAAGACATAAAATTAAATGAGGTTTTAACCTTTAAAAAAGATGTCCATTTCATTATTAAAACAGAGTTTCATGCAGAAAACTTCATTTTTTATTCAATTGATATTAAGATGTTTGCACATGCGTTTTTAATATCTATATATCAGATTATTACTAGTCACAGTCGATTACTTTCTGAGCTCCTTGGCATCTGAGCATGGATATAAAGTCATCAGATAGATTTCAATGATAATGTTTTTCACATTTACTAACTATTAAGGAGCAAAGTTTTACGCTTTGAAGAATTATTTTTTAATCATTATACTTTTTTAATTTTTAATAACTACATGATTAGAAGCGTTTCACTACAGCTTTAGCATATTCAGTAACATACTCCAGAGCAACAGTACATCTCTTTCACAAGTGGGTGCAAGTTCCTAGATTCACAGTTGAATTAATATAGTTATATATTATTGAACTCACTATATGCCCTGTAAGACATAAAATTGGATGAGTTTTTAATCTTTAAAAAAGATCTCCATTTCATTTTAGAATATATTGTTCCTTGCAGACAGACTCATTGTTTTTGCTAATAACACTGAGATGTTGGCGCTTGCATCTCTAATCTGTATGTATCTGATTAATACTAGTCATAATCAGTTGCACTTGGATCCTTGGCCCCTGAGAATGTCTATAAAGTCATCAGGCAAATTTCAATGGCATTGTTTATGTTTATCACCTCTACTAATTAGCATGATGTAAATTTCCATGCTTCCTCCTCAAATATAATACATTTTTCTTTTTTTTGGGGGGGGGGTTATCTGCTGTTCATTTTCCCAGTTATATGCTGGGTTACTATCTGGGAATCCCTTTGACCACCCTGGCCAACAACTCAAAAGAAGCTATCGCCTGTCTGCCATTGTTGCTTGTTATGGAGGCTTTACTATACATATGGACTCTTATGAAATGATATTGGCCCCTTTAATCTTTGGTTATACTCTCTTTTTGGGTGTTTAAGGTCATACAGTTGGTCCAGATAAACCGATTTATTTTCACTCTTAAGGTCATTTGAGGATCTGTTCCTCAGGGGTCACATGGGCTTGGGAGGAGCCCCTGGCTCTTTTCTTTGCCAGTTCCGCCTATGTGAAGATAAGTCAAAAGTCCTGCTCAACCATATTTGGCTTCACTTGGAAGCACAGAGGAAATGATTTCTCTGTGTTGGCTTCTCTTGGAAACATGGAGGAAATGATTCCTCCGTGTTGACCCTACTCTTTATAGACTGGACACTGGTTCAGGTCCATCTGGTGGGGTCTCTGGGGCCTCCTTGATCAAGAGGACCGGTGACCCACCACCATTATAGGACATTTTGAGAGATGCTCATAGTTCCCTGGAACTTGTCAACCTAGGAGAGTAAGGAGAAGAAACGGTCCTTTATGTCCCTCTGACCAAATTAGAATAGGCCTCAAAGTATGTCTGTTAAACATTCAAGGTTAGTTCCACCAGTCTAGTACTTTTAATTACTGTGTGTCATGTAGATAAATCTTGGGCAAAGACCACTTGTTCTCAGATAAACCTTACATAGACATATGTTTCTTGATCTTCTATGTATAATTTGTCAGTAGGTTGTAAGAGTAATATGGTTCCCTCTGGTTTTCAAAACTAGCTAGGCATTGTTTATC
>NW_008336901.1:2154731-2157320 GCF_000622305.1 Nannospalax galili
CATTATCCACTCATCAACTGAGGGACACTTAGGTTGCTTCCATCTCTTAGTTATTGTGAAAAGAGTTGCAACAAACATGGATGTACAAGCGTCTCTACAATAGGATGTGTTCTTTGGGTATATGCCAAGGATATATACACATATATATAACTGGGTCAAATGGTAGGTTCATTTGTAGATTTTTTTAAGCATTCTCCACACTGCTTTCCAGAGGGGTTGAACAAGTTTGCAGCCCCACCAGCTGTGGATGAATGTTCCCCTTTCCCCACATCCTCTCCAACATTTGGTATCATTTGTTTCCTTGATCTTAGCCAGTCTGACTGGGGTAAGGTGAAATCTTGAAGTGGTTTTAATTTGCACTTCCCTATTATTAGTGCTGTTGAACATCTTTTAAGATGCTTCATAGCCATCTTTACTTCTTCTTTTGAGAACTCTCTTCACCTCCTTAGCCCATCTTTTAATTGGGTTGCTTCTTTTATGGGTTCTCTATTTTTGAGTTGGTTATAAATTCAGGTTATTAAACCTCTGTTGAATATGTCGCTGGTGAATATTTTCTCCTATTCTTTGGGTTTTGTTTGCTTCCTTGGTTGTCTCCTTTGATGTACAGAAGCTTTTTAGTTTAATGAGGACCCATTTGTTAAATCTTGCCCTCTTTTGCTGAGCAATTGATGTCCAGTTTAGAAAATCCTTTCCTATGCCTATACCTTGTATGTTTTTCCCAATGTTTTCTTCTAATAGTTTCAGAGTTTCAAGGTTTGCACTGAGGTCTTTGTGCCATTTGAATTGACTTTTGTGCAGGGTGAAAGATAGGGGCTTAGTTTCATTCTTCTACAAGTGGAGATCCAGTTTGGCCAGCACCATTTGCTGAACATGCTGCCTTTCCTCCATTGTTCCATTGGTCTATGGGTCTATTTTTGTTCCAGTGCCATGTTGTTTTTATGAATATAGCTCTGTAATACAGCTTGAAATCTGGTATAGTTATTCCCCCGGCATTGTTCTTAGTGCTCAGGGATGTTTTGGCTATCCGAGGTCTTTTGTGCTTCCATACAAATTTTAGGATAGTTTTTTCCAATTCTGTGAAAAATGTCATGGGGATTTTGATTGGCATTGCATTGAATCTGTATGTGACTTTTGGTAGGATGGCCGTTTTCACAATATTAATTCTTCCAATCCATGAGCATGGGAGGTCCTTCCATCTTCTGAAATCTTCCTCAATTTATTTCTTTAAAGATTTAAAATTTTCGTTATAGAGCTCTTTAATGTCTTTGGTCAGGTTTATTCCAAAATATTTTATTGTATTTTATTTTTGCAGATATTATGAATGGGAGTGTTTCCATATGCTCTTTCTCTGATTGCTTGTTATTGGTATATAGAAAGGCTATAGACTTTTGTAGGTTAATTTTGTAACTTGCCACTTTACCAAATGTGTTAATAATTTCTAGGAGTTTGGGGGTGGAATTTTTGGCGTCCCTTAGATATAATATCATATCAATTGCTAAAAGGGATAATTTGATCTCTTCTTTTCCAATTATTACTCCTTTAGTTTCCTTCACTTGTCTTATTGTCTTATTGCTCTTGCAAGAGTTTCAAATACTATGTTAAAGAGGGCCAGTGGGGATAGTGGACAGCCTTGTCTGGTTCCTGATTTCAATGGGAATGCTTCCAGTTTTTCTCCATTTAGAATGATGTTGGCTGTGGGTTTGTTATATATAGCTTTAATTATGTTGAGGTATGTTCCCTCTAGTCCAATTCCCTCTAGGACTTTGAACATAAATGCATGTTGAATTTTGTCAAAGGCCTTCCCTGAATCTATTGAGATAACCATGTGGTTCTTGGCTTTGAGCCCATTTATATGATTTATGACAATTTATTGACTTATGTATATTGAACCATCCCTGCATCTCTGGGATAAAGTCAACTTGATCATGGTGGATGATCTTTTTGATGTGTGCCTGTATGTAGTTTTCAAGTGTCTTGTTGAGAATTTTTAATACATATGCATGTAAGTGGGGTAGAATGTTAAATTTTAATACACATATGCAATGTGATGTGGTGCAATTTTTAAATCTTGCTAACATATTCATAATTTCTCATTTATAATTTATCATAACATATTCAAAAGTTTATCATTTCTCTCATTGTGAATATTCGATTTTTTAAAATTCTCTCCACCTTTAAATTTGCAATAAAGCACTGCTGTTCAGTCATGGTGCCATATATAGAACACTAGCAGCTACTCCTACTTTGAAATTTTTATTTGAAATCTAACATCCATCTCTTTCTCTCCATCTCCTTCCCAGTCTCTATTAAATAGTATTCTAAATATCTCTTCTGTGAGATCAAGTTGCTTAGCTTCCACATATGGATAAAATAAATTAGGATTTATCTTTTTATGCCTGGCTTATTCCATTTAACCCACTATTAGATACAAAGCCAATGGAAGAGATCTCAATATGCCAGAGACCTATGCCCTTCCATGTTTTTTGTGACACACGGAATAAGCTAGTTGATAATATCCATCTGCAGATGAATGAATAAAGTGTTATATATATATATATATATATATGTGTGTGTGTGTGTGTTAAACAG
>NW_008336901.1:2157420-2164088 GCF_000622305.1 Nannospalax galili
TATTTTTATATATTTGTATTTTTATTTTTTAATGTTTCATTTATTATTTTTATTTTATGTGTACGAGTGTTATGCCTGCATGTAGGTAAGTGCACCCATGTCATGTAATGCTTGCAGAGGACAGAAGAAGTTGTTAGATCCCCTGGACCTGGAGTTATGGACAGTTGTTAGTGGCCATGTGTGTGCTGTCATCCAGACCTGGGTCTTCTGCAAGAACAGTGTTCTTAGCCACTGAGCTATCTCTCCAATCTCAACGTTTATATTTTTAATATATTATCTTCATCATATTTCTTATAATAATAAATTATAGTCTAGAACATGACTTATAGTTAATCTTTTGTTGAACATTTTTCGAATTGTACATATTATACTTATAAATTGTATTATGTATCAAATATACCTTAATAATGGTGATTTAAACACAAAAGACAGTGTGATTTTAGTCGTCATTTTAAGTCCCTTGAAAGGCTTCTCATTTTAGGTGGGTCAAATTCAAATTGTTTGCCCTAATTTATGCAGCCACACTTGTTCTACATTTTTATATGGTCACTTATATCTCAGAACTTCGCTGAGTTCATTTCTGGCCACCTGGTGTATGCTAACATTTTCCTCTCTTTTCTATGTGAATTAATAATGTACTTACCCCTGTCATAATTATTCAACTGTTTTCTATATTATGTTTTTACTAAATGGGATAAATTTTTTCAGTACCCTTTGCCCTCTTCTGAACTACTGTGTCTATGGGGCTTTTAAAAAGCTTATGGTACTGAGATGATTAACAAGTATTTATTGTGGATATAAAGTGAAATAATGATTCTCATCAGATGGGGGAAAGTAAGAGTGCCATTCCTAAGGAGTAAAGTAATCTACTCCATGGTCTCCCTGCTTAGGAAGAAAACATAAATCCTTTCTGCTCTGTGAGAAGTCAGGCCAGCACTAAAACGAAAGAAAAATCAATTTTTCTTTAAATGATTCTAGTGATTTCTTTGAGAAAGCTTTTGAGTTTAAATTACAAATGAGTTGTTTCCTCACTGATTATCAAAGGTTTTGTATAATGCCACAGCTTACTGTAGCACTGTGGAAACTGTAGATACAAATCAATCAGATATTAAAAGAGGAGAAAGAGTAAAAGAGAATAAAAAGGAGGGGCATGGCTGCAAGTGTGACGTGAGCTTGATGTTCAAGGCATTAAACCAGAAGCAAAAATAGCTTAGAAACAAAAAATACTCAGTTTTGGTTATGTGCTTTAAAGCTCATGGGTCAGAACTTCTAGTGTTTTATCCAGTGTTTGTGAGGATTTTCCCATAATAATTTATAACCTATATTTCACAAGGATGCTTTGGCTATGGCCTATATTTTGAGAAGCATGAAGACTTCTTTCATTTAGTTTCAATCATCCTCAACAGCCTGTAGTCCAGGAGGGCCAACTCCAACAAGGAACTCCTTGACTGTGTGAAACATTCCCAGAATGTTCTCCTTTATACTTGAGGTGTTATTGTTTGTCCCAAGTTGGTAGTAGGCATTGACTTTCCAAAATACAGGGCTGGGTAGACAGCTCATTATATAAAGAATTTGCTGCACAAACTTGAGGACAGCAATGGTAATCCTTAGAACCAAAGTTTTTCGGACAGTGCTTCTGCCTGCAAACTTAGCATCCAGAAGGTAGAGAAAAGGTGTTTCCTTGACAAGCTACCTAATATGACTAACACCCAAGTTCAAAAAGCAACCAGTTTAATAAATGAAGTGGGAAAAAATAAAGGAATACATCTAAAGTCAAACTCTGGCCTCTGCAGACATACCGCAGCTCCTGTATATTTTATAATAGTCTATCCTTAAGTTATCTGAAAACTCTCAAAGGTGTAATTGATTTAATTTTTAAAGGTTATTTACAATACACATACCTCTAATAATTATAACAACAGAAATGTATAATGAGATAGATTTGAGTGAGCAGAAAAATAATTGCACATAGAGAAATGAGGATTCAGAAGCATGAATTAAGCAAAGTACATTTATCTGCAGCCAGAATATTATCCAAGAAATCAAAAACTATGTATTATGTTTTCAGAATAAAACCATGAATAGATAGATGTCTTGAAATTATAAGAGAAAGTGTCTATTGAAGCAAAGAGAACTAATTAGAGGGGGGTGTACCTGACAAAGGGGCAAGTAGAAGGCATGGAATGTATACGTTAAAAAATATTTATTTAAGAGCTGGAGAGATGGCTCAGCAGTTAAGAACACTGAATGTTCTTGCAGAAAACCTGAGTTCAGATCCCAGCACGCACATTGCAGCTAACAGCTGTCTGTCTGTAACTCCAGTTCTAGGGGATCTGGGCATTGCATGACACGGTGCACTTGTATACATGCAGGCAATACACGAATACACATAAAATAAAAATAATAAATAAAATATTTTTAAAGTATTTATATTTTATTATTATATATGTATGTGTGTATTGCCGGCATGTATGTAAGTGCACCTGTGTCATGCAATGTACATGGAAGTCAAAAGAGGGTGTTGGATCTTCTGGAACTGGAGTAACTTAACAGTTGTTAGTTACCATGTGGGTGTTACGATCTAAATCTCAGTCCTTGGCAAAGCAGCCAATGCTCTTAGCCAATAAGCTACCTCTTCATGCCCCTGGAAAAGATATTTTGAACTATATTATAAATGTTCATAATAGATCTATGTACATAAGTCATTATGAAAGCCAATGCAATGCACAAAGAATATATAGCAAATAAATTTCAAACAAAACATAATTGAAATAGATTTCCTTATTTAAAAAATAAGGAAGATAATTTCTTAAATTCAGTTTTTTCTATTAATTTGTAAAAGACAAGTCAAGTTTGAATATATTAATATTTAAAACACAAAAACATGTTTATATTTTCAGATTATTGGCACAATCAGGCTAGTAACACATACCTCACCTCAAGAAATTGTCCTACTTCTATTTACACCTCAATTCATAAACCACTATTTTCTTTATAATTGTCATGAATGCTGCCATTTAAAATATCTTCTTGTTTACTTTTCTCTATGTTCCTGGTGCTTCCTGGATTATTTTCCATGATAATGTCTGATTACACACACCGTTTGCAGTTTCTTCTTCACTGAGCTCCTCATTGCTGGCTTCTTTCAGTTTATCAGCTTGCATATTCTATAGTTTTTTTTTTCCTTGATGCTAAGCACGTTGTGGAGTTTTGCAATCACTTATATTTCAATTCTAAATATACTTTATATTTATAAAAACATTTTTGACAGGATAGGGATATACTTAAGTGGATGAATCCCTGCCTAGCATATGCAAAGAACTGGAATCAGTCCCTAGCAACTCACAGACATGCACATCACTAATATTGCTCAGCTATAATATTCTAACATGTACAGAATTGAAGTTATCACAGTGTCAATGAAGTGTGATTAGTCCTGGCTATATAGATTCATACAACTAGCAGAATAATTGCAGTTTTCACCTAAATGCATTCACAAATATTAGAAATATTATCACTTACTATCTATTTATATTATTCAGGATATTGTGACTCATTTATTATCTCCAAATTCCTAAAGCCAGTTTTATTATTTATATTTTATTTAAGGTTGATGTTTTTCATGGTTTAATGAGAACTGTCTTCCATAGGCTTATATATTTGGACACTTGGTCCACAATTGATGGTGTTGTTTGGGAAATTTAGGGAACATTTAAGTGATGCAGACTTAGGAAGGAATTGGGTCACTGAGGACTGACGTTGAGAGTTTATAGCCTTAGTCAACTTCTAGTTCATTTTGTTTCCTGCATGAGGACAGAGAAGTGATCTCTCAGTTTTCTGCACCTGCTGCTATGCTCCTCATTGAGACTCTACTTCTGGAGCCATAAGCAAAACTAAATTCTTCCATAGGTCACTTTTGTTATTGTGCTTTATCACAGAAACAAAAAATAACTAATGTAGAAATTTGTGCAAGAAAAGTGGAGTATTTCTGTGAAGAACCTGACCATAATTTAGAGGAGGACTGTGGACGAAATTGCAACTTTGGACTAGGAAAGAAGTTGGATACTGTAAGCAGAGCTTAATAGGATATTCTGGTACGAACCTGAAGGAATATAGTGTGAGACTAATGCAGACTATGATAGCCTGGCTCATCAGGTTTCAGAGAGAGAAACCATCTAAGCCCTTTAAAACTCAAATCCCAGACACAGGACATAGAGCTACAGGAATTACTGTTTGCTCTGCTGGATTTCGGTTTTGCTTTGGTCTAAGGATTCCTCATTTCACCCCAATCCTTCTTTTGTAATGTAAATGTATGTTTTGTGCCATTGTATGGTGGAACTCTGTAATTTGCTTTTAAAAATTACACAGGGATCATAGGTAAGAAATTGCAAGATGTCTAAGGAGAGACTATGAACCTTTGAACAGTGTTAAGAATCTTAGAAAATATGGGCTCTTTTGAACATGGACTGAATATATTTTTAATTATGATGTGGTCATAACTCTGTGGGGGCCAGGGAGTCTAACATGTTAGTTTGAACAATAAATGTCCCCCATAGGCTTCATGTATTTGAATACTTGCTCCCCAATTGCTGTTGCTGTTTGGGGAGGTCACAGCAATTATAGGTATTGGGAGTTCATAGCCTCATTCCTCTTCAAGTTCACTCTCTCTGCACCTTGCATGTACATAGAGATGTGATTTTTCAGTTTCCAGTACCTGCTGTTATTCTTCTTCTATCATTACGGACTCTCCCTCTGGAGCCAGAAACCAAAATTATCTCTTCCATATGTTACTTTTGGTCATGTGTTTTATCATGGAAACAGTCTTTCATTCTTGTCAACCAATTCATTAGATATAATTATTGTTTCTTTTTCTCCATACTGCACTCATGTGCTTATGTACACATATATGTGCATTTTTTAACCAAACACACTGAATGGCACTAGTTACCCTACACACTTACAGGAGATTTTCCTTCTGCTTTGTCAACCTAGATGTCAACATGAACAACCCTCTCTAGGAGGAGATCTGAATCTTCCGGCAAAATTTTGGGCAGAACTTTTTACCATGCAGTCACAATTATCTGCCTTTATATCAGTTATCAGTATTATAATACATTTTGTTTCATTTCTACCTTATACCACCTTATCTTTAATCTAAGATTCATGTTATTTTTTCTTTCTTTTACAGTACCTAGGAAAATGTGTGGAAAACACAAAGGTTTCAGAAATATTTGTTGAAGTAAATATGTTATAAATAAGGTAGAATTCCATATTTCACATTTAATTGATTATTCTATATGTATTAATAAATATTTTCAAATAATGAGCAAATAAATATACATTTTGTTGAAATAAATCAAACATGCTTTATTTTTAGCATGTTTTATTGAATTTATTCATGCATCATATCTTGCATTCATATATTCTACAACATTACTAAATTTATATATTCTCATAGTATTATTTATAAAAGATAGGATTTTTATTTCTCCTTGGATGGATGTTCTTAATACAATAGAAAAAATAAAGATATTAGGTTAATAATTCACTTAGGGAGCTGTAGAGATGGCTTAGCAATTAAGAGCACTCATGCGCTTGTGGAGGACCCAGGTTTAGTTCCCTGCAAACACATGGTGTTAACAACCATCTGTAACTCCAGTACCAGGGTATTTGACATCCTCTTCTTATCTTTGAAGCTACTGTATGCATGGTTGCACTTACATACTTGCAGGCAATACACTCATACACATAAAATGAAAATAATAAATAAAATATTAAAAAATTTTCAATTAGTATAAATTCTGACACATTAGAAATTCATGAGGCAGGCACATGAATGTTGCAAGACTACTTTTGTTTGACTTCTTTTTAATCTGGTACATTAATGAAGGGAACCAATAGTATAAAGAGAAGAGATTGGGCAACTGAAAATTAACTGGACAAGCTGCTTTGGAAGGTCACAAGCAAGTTGGAGGAATGCCACAAAGCGTGTGGAGGTGAGAGTCAGCACAATGACCAAACAACTTTTTTGTTGTTGTTGTTTATTAGAAGAAGCATTTCATTACAACAGCATTAACCTATTCAATAACATTTTTCAGAGCTAGGGTACATCTCTTTCAAAATTGGCTGTATATTTTTAGGTTTACAGATGAATTATTGCACTTGTATAGTCTTTTACTCATTATAAACTCTGTAAGACATAAAATTAAATGAGGTCCCAACGTTTAAAAAAGATCTCCACTTCATTGTCAAAACACACAGTTTCATACAGAAAAATTCATTCCAGGGCTCTTGACATTGAGAAGTTTTCACATGCATTTCCAATCTCTATATACATGACTATCACTGGTCACAGTCACCCACCTTCTGAGCTCCTCGGCATCTGAGCATGAATACAAACTCGTCAGGTAGACAGCCTTCCTCTCCCACTAGAGCCTCCATACTCTGCTATCCCTGCCACTGTTAATCTCTTCTTGGTTTAGTTGTAGTGGTTCCCATGCCTTTAGATATGCATCAATTTCTTTTAGGCTTTCAAATTTAGTAGCATATAGGTTTTTAAAGTATTCCCTTATAATGTTCTGTATCTTTCTGGTGTCTGTTGTGATGTTTCCCCTTTCATCTCTGATTTTGTTGATTTGGAGGTGCTCTTTCTTTCTTTTGGTTAACTG
>NW_008336901.1:2167428-2183350 GCF_000622305.1 Nannospalax galili
CCAACAACTTGACTGAAGGTATCGCCTGTCTGGCTTTGTTGTTTGTCGAGTTACTTTTAGTTATGTATATGTATGCTCTTATGTTATTATATTGGCCCCTTTAATCTTTGGTTATACTTCCCTTTTGGGTGTTTAAGGACATACAATTGGACCAGATAAACTGATTTGTTTTTACTCTTGAGGTCGTTAGAGGATTTGTTCCTCAGGGGTCCGATGGGGTTGGGAGGAGCCCCTGGCTCCTTTCTTTTACCAGTTTCATCTATGTGAAGATAAGACAACAACTTTTATCTTGAGCTTGTTAGTCCAAAGCCCATAATGGCCTTACAGATAGTCAGTAACCATAGCAGAACTTTGTATCTAGGTAGTACCTGAGAAAAACATTTGTGATCTGTGAGTAATTATGTCCTGTGCTTCTGCTTCTCATGCTGTAATTGTTTTGCAAGACCAATAAAATCAACACCAAGACGGCACTCAGGGCTCTGGCCCTAGAGGTGCTGAGCCCTCTGCCACCTTCAAAATGAGCATGCCCTATGTCTGTGGTTACTTTCGGGCATGAATATCAATACATTAATAGTACTATTAGACTAATAACTTGAGTTATGCACCTTTGAAAGTTCAGAAATCCCTCAGAAAATGTCCTTGGTAGAGATGTTTTTCAAGCTAATGGATAAGAACAGCATAATATTTGAGGATTATGAGTAAATGTTCACCAGGAGAAATAAATATATTTCAGGTCATTTCATATTGAGGAATAATTTTTAAAGAAACCATAAATTTATTTTTGCATTTTTACATGAGTGAATAGCACAATACATAGTTAGATAAGGAGATCCAAACATATATATTAATACATGCTATATGTATATAGCAAACCTATGAATAGGTAATATGGACTTATGAGATCAAAAAAATACATTAAGCCCCTAATAATATTGTAAAAAAATGAATTCTATCACTATATCAATACTATTTAATATTAGGAAATAAGAATGCTTCTTTCTCTAATCTAAAATTTTTGACAGGGTCTCCCTAGTCCCAGCCCATCTTTAAGTCACTATGTGGACCAGGCTGGCCTCAGTCACTCAGAAAAACATCTGCCTGTGCCTCCAGAGAGCTTGAATGAAAGGTACACTCCATCATGCTCAACATTCTAAACTGATTATTTCAATAGCCTTATTATTTGCAAATTAAGAATCAAGGTATACTATATGCATTTTTAATTTTCAAGGACACTGGAAAATTATACATACAGTATCTCTAAAGGCTATATAATAAGAAACAGTACCAGACAGGAGGAACCTCCCTTTGGGTTGTTGATGAGGGTAGTCCAAGTGACTGCCAAAATTACATAGGCTATTGCCATAGCTCCTGTTTACCTCACAAAACTTGAATGTAAGACCCAAATGCTGAAGATAAAACATACTTTGAATGCAGGAATTGGAACAAGGGGGTGAAACTGTCCTGGAAGTCACCTCCCTGAAGGCTAGCTTTCATAGTTTCTGAGAATACTGTGCAAGCTGCCAAGGGAGAACATCAATCAGTGGTCCAATCCCAGCTTTAAGACCTAACCACGACAATGACTGGCACAGCAAACTATATTGGGACATTAGCGGCACTTTTATCTTGGGATTAATAAACAGCTACATAACTGTACCTAAAACCCACTCAATGGGAGGGAACTTACGTGTGGTACTGTAAAATTACCAAACACACATGGCTGCATAGATTTAGAGAAAACCCCAAGGATGTCACATCCCTAAACAAATGTGCTAAATATGGGTCCTCATATTTCCAGACAAGTATGACAATAACCACTCATTGAAGAAGCTTCTTTATCAACAGATGGAGACTAGTATAGAGTTCCACAATTGGTCATACACAGAGATTAAGTGTCTGTGAAATGCCCAACCCTAACTGACACATTTACAATGAAACCTCTACATATAAGACCCACAGAACATATTGGAACAAGTGGTAGAAAAACTACTTTTGCATCTCTCAACTCTCATCAATGAAGCCACTTCATGCAACAGAGGACAATGGACTCGGGACTCAGGACCATGGCAGAAGAGAGGGTAGAAAGATTGTAAGATCCAGTGGAGGAAGTGCATGATCATATGGAAATAAAGTCTTACAGGCTCCTGGGACCTTGATCATATGAACTTAAAGAGACGGTGACAACATGCACAAGACCCATGTAAACCCAAGCAGGCAAAAATTCAGCATAGAAATTTGGAAATGGGTAGCAGACCCCAATATTAGCTGAAGAAGTATTAGGCAGCTGATTACTACTAGGTGAGGCAGAGATGATCTTGTTGAGGCAGACATGATCTTCTTTAAGGGGTGACTATAGATAGACTGACTAGACCCCAGTGAACTTGCACTGAGGGAGGAGAGGAGACATTAATTTGACTGGATAGGCCTTAACATAAATGACAGAATGAATGAAATTCAGTGTGTGGGGGGATGAGAAGTTGTGGATGGAGAATGAGGCATAAAAATGATTAAGATGTTGTACATGAAATACACAAAAATTCAATAAAAAATAAAACATTTCTTTGTAACAGATGCCCAAACAAAATTGGATTTTTTGTGTGAAACCTCTTGTTCTCGGATGTTTTCACTAATTTTAACATAATTTTTTTTTAAAAAGAATGCATTTGTAGTCTGAAAAATTCACATAATTATGAATATCATTTTATTTTTAATTCTCATGATTGACTGATTGACTATATTCAGAATGGCCTTGAATCCATAACCCAATGTACCTTAACCTTAAATTTCAGAATTTTGGGTGTGTGCTACCATTCCTAGAAAGATAAACAAATTATTTGATATTTTAGAATAGAGAATACTGTGGTCTAGTTCTCCTTAGGTTTATGGAGAGACTTTAGAAAGTTTTTACATTTCTTTTTTTAACATTTTTATTTTTATGTGTGTGAGTATCTTTTCTGCATGCATGTAAGTATACCCTGTCATTAAAGGTCAGAAGAGAGTATTGAATTCCCCTCAACTGGAGGTATGGAGTTAGCCACCATGTGGGTGCTAGGAATTGAATCCAGGTCCTCTGCAAGAGCAGTCAATGCTCTTAAACCATCTTAAGCCACCTCTTTGGCCCTGAATTTTTGGATTTCTAAAGAAGTAAACAGGTACTCTTTATTTTCTATTTAGTTAGACAAGTGAGGCAGTATTTAATTTTATAAATTTATATTAGATATTTTCCTCCTCTATATACATATTTTTCTATGTGCTAAAGTGTTAAGGATAAGGGAAGTATGAAAGCACTCTAAAACATTCAACCAGGACTTATAGTGTTATAAGTCTATCAATGCTCAGAAATATTGCATAAACCACACAAAATCCCAGCATAGATAGACATTGTAAAGTAGTTAAGAAACCCCAACCCAACCTAAGCAAATTTTAGCCATCTGATGGCTCCTGGAAGGAAACAGTCTCTTTTAAGGATGGCACTCTTTGTAGGTTAACTGGTTGAACACATACTGAAAAACGTTTAGCGACACAAATTAGACTCTATAGGACTTATTACATATACATTTTACATATATTTAATATTAATATATATTTAAATTAGGTGAGGGAATATAAGGAGATCTGCAGATGGGGGAATCTAATCTCCATCTAATTATACTGTACAAGAATTCAATTTAAAAAATAAAATTAAAAAAATTCTCACAACACAACAGTTCCTCTCTAGTTCCCTGGTTTTTATAGGTACTCAATATAAACACGTAAATCTAATTATCCACACATGTGGAAAATATATAGTGTTTGTCTTTCTTGGTCTGAGTATCCCACTTACAATGATTTTTTCTAGTTCCATCCACTTACCAGTGAATTTTATAATTTCAGTTTTATGTACACATGACTAAATTTCCATTGCATAAATGGGCCAAAGCTTCATTATCGATTCATTAGGCATATCTAGGCTTTTTTCTCTTCCTAAGTATTGTGAATATTAGATAAAATTTTAATTAAATAACCTATGAAATCTAGTCTGATGATGTTGAGACTTTTTACACAAATACACTTTCAGTAATACGGATGATTCCACATTGAAATATCCTTGGTTCCAATATCAGAGTCAGTTTGGATAATAAAATATTGCAAAATGTATAAGATTACTTATTCCTTAGTTTATGTTAGAGTAACTCAAAGACACATTGTCAGCATTAAACCACAAAAACTTGACCCTTTACCCAAGCATTATAATTTTCCAAAATCTTCATCAACTGGCTTACTAAAATGATCATTCAACGAGAAGCTAACATGTTGCCTGCCCCTTCATTAACACATCACACTGGTCCTGAAAGCAAACATTTTCTTTTGTTTACACATGAAGAACTGAGAGTCATTTTATTATTTTTATTTTACTATATGTGTATGAGTGTATTGCCTGGCTTTATATAAGTACATCCATGTCTTGCAATGCCCATGAAGGTCAGAAGAGGGTGTTGGATTCCCTGAAAATTAAATTCTGAATTGTTGTTAGTCACCATGTAGTTCCTGGGAACTGAATCCCAGTCATTTACAAGAGCAGCCAGTGCTCTTAAATGCTACACGATCTCTCCAGCCCCAAAGAATGAAAAACTTTAAAAATATAATAGCACACAAAGATCCCATAAACAAACCAGCTAGAAAATGATAATGCTAAAATTTCATGCACCTGAATTTGGAAGATGCAGATCTAAATTCAGTCAGATGGGTTAAATTTGTTGTATGATCCCTGAAATTTTACCCAAAATAAATCCCCAATAGGAAGAAAACATATTCAATATCATTTCAAATATACTTCAACTGCATATTGTATTTAATTTGGCTCATAAAAATAAATAACAAACATGACCTTTTTTCTATATTTCCTTTCAAATGACCTAAGATTTTTAATATTTTGTTTTTCAGATCACTGTGATCATCGTTGACCAATGCTTCACTAGCACTGTGGATCACTCTGCCTCTATACTCACCATTCATTCATTTCAATTCAGACACAACTTTGCAGTCTTATTCCAACCCTCAGACATGCGCCATGATTCTTAAAGAAACAATAGTTTAAAATTGGCCTTGAGAGTCAATAAAATTGAAACTTCAAAACTCTATGCCCTTGATCCTTCTGAAAGTTAAAAAAAAAAAAAAACTTTCAGAATAAATCTTAATGCCAGAATCAAAGGGATGTCATTTCATTAAAAATTTAAACCATTAGGGTTAATCTAGTATGAAGGTGGTCGTGATTTCCTCTTTAAATATAATGTTTCTAATTATCAGTAATTGAACTAATTCGGGTACACAGATCTCATTCAAAAGATAAATGCTGCACGAGGAATGGCACGACCTTTTCACTGTTGCTTTGTCAGGGCATTTCTCTAACGATATTTACTCAGCCCCAGAGTTTTCCATGTCCAATTATAGCTCAGCTTGGTATAGCTTTTCCTCTTATTAATGTCAAGGCTTTGCATTAAGAGGATATTTAACTTGTTCTATTGTGTTGTGAGTTATATAATTAAGTGCAGTTATTGTAGCAAAATAAATGTGTGAAATGTGGTAAAGATATCAAGAATCATGCTCATGTATACTGATGCGCAGTTTTTAGTCTATTAAGTTTCTCTGTTTTTATGACACAGTATTCAGGAGGTGAAATGTCCGTACTGGTGTATTCACATTGAGGAATAATAAGTGATTTTTTGACACATAAAGCATATTGAAATTTTGAAATGCCTTTTTATAAAGATTTATTTATTGTGTTCCCTTCGAGATAGATCACACCTACAGAAGGGGTTAATGTCCACTTGAGCATTTGTGAAGTTTTCCATCAACTTCTTTTTAATTTTTTTTTTACTTTTAGTTTTTTAGCAATTTCATACATAAGTACTGTGTTACATCATTTCTACCACTCTCTCTCCCTTTCAACTCTTCCCACATTCCCTCCACTTTCTCTCAACTTTGTGTACTCTTCCATGATTAATGCTGTTACACATACATACATATATACATACATATTTATATTTATATGCATATAATGTACTGAGTCCATTAGTGGTTCTTGTAGGTACATACGCTTAGGACTGAAAATGGTCAGAGGGACATAAAAGACAGTTTTTTCTCCTTGCCCTCCTAGGTCGACTAAGTTACAGGGGACTATGAGCAGCTCTCAAAATGTCCTGTAACTGTGCTGAGTCACCTGTCCTCTTGATCAAGAAGGACGTGGATACCCCACCAGATGGATTTGAACCAGTGTTCAGTCTACAAAGAGGAGGATCAACACAGAGGAAATATTTCCTTCCCAAGGGAAGCCAGTCACGGTCAAGCAGGACCTTTGACTTATATCCACAAAGACAGAACTGGTAAAAGATTGGAGCCAGGGGCTCCTCCCAAGCCCATGTGACCCCTGAGGGACAGGGCCTCAAATGGCCTTAAGAGTAAAAATAAATTGGCTTATCTGGGCCAACTGTAGGGTCTTAAACACCCATAAAGAAAGTATAACAAAAGATTAAAGGGGTCAATATAATATTTTAAGAGTCCATATGTATTGCTAAAGGTAGCATAATAAGAAACAATGCTGACAGGAGATACCTTCCTTTGAGTTATTGGCCAGGGTGGTCCAAAAGACTCCCAGAGAGTAACCGAGCATGGAACTGGGAAAATGAACAACAGACCCCAATCTTATCTAAAGAAAGAAATATTGAGAACGGATTACTGCTAGATGAGGAACAGCTGATCTTCCTAAATCAAGGCAATCTAGATAGGCTGACTAGATTCAGCAGATGGACAAGCACTGGGGAATGGCTGGGTGCCAAAAACATAGTGGACAGTAACAGGGATGACAGAGTATATGGGCTCCAGTGGGGCGGGGGGAGGCTATGGGAGGGTGCCATTTGGGAAGTGGCTATATAGATGAATAAGATTGTGTAGGATGTTTTATATTATATACACACAAATCAACAAATAAAAAAATGAGTCATATTTGAGGAGGAAGCATAAAAATTTACTTCATGGTAATTAGTAGAGGTGATAAACATTACCATTGAAATCTACCTGATGACTTTATAGCCATACTCAGGTGCCAAGGATCTGAGTGTAACTGAATCTGACTAGTAATAATCAAATACATAGAGATTAAAGACACATGTGCAAACATCTAAGTGTTAGTAGCATTAAAAATGGGTCTTTCTGTAGCAAACAGCATATTTTACAATGAAATGGAGATCTTTTTTAAAGATTAGAACCTCATTCAATTTTATGTCTTACAGGATTTATACTGAGTTCACTCTTGTATAACTGTTAATTCAACTGTGAACCTAAAAATATTTACAGCTACGTTTGAAAGAGATGTATCTTTCCTCTGGAAATTGTTATTGAATCCCATGTTAAAGCTATAATTAAATGCTTCTTCTAATCATGTGGTTATTAAATAAATTTTAAAAATGGGATTGAATAATCAATCTGGGAACTTGTCCTGTGAGAAAAGGGTTTCTCTCTCAGCAGCTGTTGCCCTTATCATTTCATCTACAGGTGGGATCGTGTGAAATTTCTCCCACACACATTGACATGTCAAGTAGTGTTGTCACTATGCAGGTCATGTTTCGGAAACCACAGTTTTGAGATTTCATGAGTGCACTATCCATCTCATGTCCAGAAGACACTATCTCACAGCATGTGTCTTGGTTCTCTGGTTCTTACAATTTTTCTACCCACTTCTTCTTCTATGTTTCTCCAAGATGTAGGCGCAGGGGTTCCACTGTAGATATATCAGTTGTGACAAGGCAATTCACAGTCACTTATTATCTTCTCTTAAAGTTAGGTAATGATAATTTAATATATAGTTAGTTAAAAATAGGAATTGATCAGTACTTTGAATTTATTATGAGATTATAAGTGAATTCTCTATTCTTACCCAAGGAAAGTTATTAATTTATATGGTTCTCAAGGAAGTGCTGCCATGCATGTCCAAGTTCATGCTATACATCAGAGTAGCTCCTCTTTGTAATAAATGGCTTATGTTACATGAGATCGAAATGGGTCATGATTAAACATTTGTTCTGTGCTGAATCCAGTAATAGGCCCAAATCTGTTACTCAAAGGAAACTTTAAGCGTATGCAGTTCACTCTGATGACCTGAGGTATGAAACACCTTCAGGAAGCTTCTAGTGGCTCCAAAAGATGTCTCTCTGCCAATGGTGATTGAAAAAATCATTAGAATAGGTAACTTTTGTGACTCAAGTGACAGAATGCCATTGTCCATTTGAACTCACTCAGCTGCAGTTTTCTGTGTTCTTCTCCTCAGCTTGTCTGCCAGTGGACAGCAAGTTTCAGTCCATTGAGAATTCTCCTTCAATATAACACATGCTGCTTTATTGGTGTGAATATGTATAGCATATTTAAATATTTCTACCTTTTTTTTCCTGTTCCGCTTGTGTCATACTTCAAAGTAGGTGGTCCTAGAGTTCAAAGGATAGTTTTTTTATCACTCATTGTCTTCAGGTACCTAGAAACAATAACTGCTTCAGTACAATTATTGAAGTGATATAGATCTCATATGTATTCCTGATCATCATTTCCACAAATATTTCAGATTGCTGTTGTCCATGTGCACAGACAACACAGAGTAACTCTCTCTCTCTCTCTCTCTCTCTCTCTCTCTCTCTCAGACACACACACACACACACACAAACACACACACACAGAGTATTGGGATGAAAAACTCTCTGCACATGAATCTGTCACTATACTCACTTTGGGCCAATTTCACGAAAGCATATTTTTAAATCATGTAATATAACTCAGTGTTACCAACACATTTCGCTGTTTAGCTATACCTCTGCTTCTGAAATTTTAATTCCTACTGCTTATGGTAAAATGCACATATTGAATCCATGGATTGAATGCAGGTCCTCTCAAACCACAAGGTTCTACAGTAGTAGTTTCTCATGAGCATATTTCAGATGACTAGTATAATTAGTCTGAGCAATTACGGGATTGATGCATTCACATATTGGTCTAATTAGCCTTTGAACAGACCAATGCCTCAACTGAAAAGCTAATAAATTATCTATCTGATTTCCATGAACCTTTTATCCTTGGTTTGATTAATGTTCTAGCTTTTGGTAAAGTTACTGGGGAAAAGGCAAAAGCCATGCTATCACTTTTCAATAATCAGTTCACCTTAGTGAGAATTTCCCCTTCCTGGATATTTGATTCTTTATACTATATTGTGACCTCCTATGCCTCATTCCATAGAATGGTCAGCTAAATAAGATGTTTCACTATGCTTATCATAATGATTATTCATTCATTTGCACATGAATTATAACCAGTAGAGGTGCTTGAGAAAATCCCATGTTGTAAATGAGCAACTTAAAACATAAAAATATTATATAAATGAATAAAAGTAAGCAAAAGTTTTGGTTATATTTCAGGTCACATTCTATATACAATTTTACAACCTACTGAGTATTGACATCCTCAAAAATCTTAATTTTTGCCTGGTTCTGTTTATGGGTACTATAAAAACTAAGAGCTTGTTTTCAAGCTGTTTGCTTATATTAATAAATAAATAAAAATAATTTAAACAAAATGATGATATTACTGATAGATTTATACAAGTTTTGTTTGTATTCCTTAGAACAAATGTATGTATAATGTATATACACGTTTATAACTGGAAATTTTGGAAAGTTTTAGTTAGAATATATATGAAAATATCCTTAGCACTAGGTCATTTAGTGTGTTAAATCCAGTAATGGACAGTCATTAGGTCAAACAGTAAATGAAAATTATTAAAATGAAATCTAATCATGATGCCAAGTGGGCAAATGCTGTTAGCACATTTCCCTTTCCACCTCATTATTGTATTACCTTGAACATAACAGGACTAGTATCCATTCTTAAATATCCTCCCTTAAACTTATGTAAACTCCGTGAAGTATGCATTTAACTTCAGAAGATATTGGCCAGTTACACAACATATTTTTAATGAAAAAAACATGTTTTTTAATCTAATTTTAAGTTAATTTGTTACTATAGTTGCTGTGGTAAATGCTAGTCAAGTTTCGATGAGGTTTTGTGTTCATAAACCCACCCAAAATTTTTAATGTCACGAATATGCAGTCATTACATGACTGAAGAACATCTTTCTGCCTTTGTACTAAAAAAGAACCAGTTTCTTTGGGACAGGTGGTTAGTACACTATTACTTGACCAGATTTGGACAAAAGCAACTACCACAAATCTTACTCTATAATAGGTTGTTAAGCATTTCATTCCATTTACTGAGTACTGCAAGGAAAATACAATAATTGGTGAATATTGGAGACAGAAGTGAGCATTTGGGAGACAAACTGGATGTAAAATGCAAGATACAATATTTCAAAAACATAGACAATACAGTAGATTAGAAAGCAGTGTGTGTGCACGTAATCTACATATGTGTGTATTTATGTTTCTGTGATATATATGTGAATGTGTGCAAGTGTGTGTGCATGTATGTCTACATGTGTGCATATTTATGTTTCTGTGATATATATATGTGAATGTATGCAAATGTATGTTTGTGTGTGTGTTTAGTCTAAAAATCAATGTCACATGTGTTTGTGGGATCATTCTGTCCCTTTTTTGCGGCAAGTTTTCTTTCTTAACCTGTAGCTCATTTATTTTGCTAGGTTGGCTGGCCAGTGTCATCAAAGGTCCTGCCTTTTGATGGAATTTGTAACCCTGCATTAATGTTGAACATAAACACTAACCTAACTGCTTTTTACTTGGGCCTGGGTATAGGAACCCAGGTCCTCATCATTGCATGACAGGCAGCTTTCTAGCTATTATCTCCTCCTGCCATGAGTTCTGATTACTTACCATCATAATAAGATATAGGTGACTGCCACCACTTCATATGAAAGAATGCCATGCTGAATACAGGCTTTTCCAAGAAAGATCAACACACAAATATGAGTTCTACTGAAAAAAAGGAAAATCCTACAGATTTCTTCAAGGTGGATTTGTCTCTCTCCTTTTCAGCATTCTCTGATTTCCGCCCTCATTGAGTGTCCTCAAATGTTTACATTTAAAGAATTTAATGATAATAAATGATGGATATCTGGATTTTTTTGTTTCAGTTCATTTATTTATTTGCTTTCTTAGCAATTAAAGGGACTGTTCCCACAAATACCTTAAATTTATAATGTGTTTGAATTGATATATAGTTTGAATATTTTATGAAAATCTGTTCCCATATTACATTAGTCACAATTTAATTTTATAAATGTGTATATATATATATTAAACTGAATTATTTTTTTCTTTTAAATTATATAGAAAAAGCAGTACTTTAAAGTTTTCTTTTATTAAATGTATTTTTGACAAATTCAAAATGTATATAATATATTTTGATTACTGTGTCACTACACCCTCTTGTTTCTACCTGTAAACCTCATTCAACACCATTAACACAGGTTTCTTTCTTAAATTCATATCCTTTTTGTTCTGGCAACCCACTGAATTTAACCTATTTTTCCATATGAGCATGGATATCAGACTAGCCACTGGAACACTGTGGCCTCAACAGTGGCAACACAACTGAAAATAATGAATCCTACTGTCCCGCCATCCACTAATAGCCAAGACTTCCCAGGGAGGGTAGGAACCAATGAGTTCCTCTTGCATGTATGACTCATTGTTGACAGTCCCAGTGTTGTGCTGGCCCAGTTCATGGTCGCTGAGGCTGCTGTGAATTAATAATTGCTATGACCAGGCCATCCCCAGAAGAGAGTGCCTCACAGCTTCCTCCATATCATCTGGCTTTTACATTTTTTTCTGCCTCCACTTCTGTTTCCTGAGGCTTGGAAAGAAGGTGATCTAGATTTCCTCTTGTCAGCTGAGAGCTTGACAATCACTTATTCTCAAAACAGCAGCTATGACTTTCTGCTTTCACCACTGTTACCTGCAAAGAGAATTTTCTCTCATCAATGCTGAGAGTAGCACTTGCTTGTGGATATAAACATAATTATTTAGAAGAGTGTTTGGCCCTTGTCCATTTAGGAAAATGACAATAGTAACCTCCTCCTTAGAGCATATGAGCTCCCCCATCATGGCTTTTTGACTAAGTACAGTACCAGGCAGGAATTTCTTCTTGTGGAGCAGGCCTCAAATCTAATGAGTTATTGGACACCTAACAGTCATGACACTACTGCATCAAGGGGCACACCTTCCCCATATTACAGAACAAAGTTTAAGTAGAGGTACTCTATAGAGGTGAAGAATGCCATCTCAGAAGCAAGGAGTGATCAAAAGAAATTCCCAATACCCAGTGTTAGAAAACTCATGGTGAGTTGTTGCTCAGGAAAATTCCAGAGGCTTCCAGAACAATGAATACTATTGTCATTACCCTTCGATTTCCACAAGAATGAGATACTAAGTCTCTGGCTCTGAAGCCACCACACCTTTATGGTAGCACAAAGAGTAATCAAACTGTACCTGAACTGTAAATTCCCAACTGCTCACTAGCATCCGCAGTGCTCAAAGGTGTTATACAGGATGCTGCAGACAAAGATCATCAAAAAGTTTTACCCAGCTATGACCTTGTATTATAAACTGTCAGTCAGACGTTAGTTTAGGATTTTTATTTTTGTAATTACTTTAAAAATTGCTTTTATTGAATTTTTCTGTATTTCATACAGAACATCTCAAACACTCTTAATCATCCTTATACCCCTGTCCCCACCAGCACCTTCACATAAGGTGCCCCACTGGAGCCCATATACTCTCTCATTCCTGCTACGGCTCACTGTTTCAACTCAGTGTCCCCACATGTTCTCCAGTGCTAGTCCATCCATTGAGGTCTAGTGAGCCTATGTGGAGTCCCTTGTTTTAGGAAGATAAGCTCGTCTTCACCTTGCAGCAATTAGTTGCCAAACTTTTTTCAGGTAATATTGGGGTCTGCTGTTAATTTTTCCAGCTCTATGCTGGGTTCTTGTAGCCTGAGTTTGCATGGGACTTGTGTTTGCTGACGTTGTTGTAGATTCATATGAGCAGGTTCCCGGGAGCTTATAGGACTCTGTTCCCATAAGGTCATGCAGGATTTGGAGCAATAGAGCTGCAACTGTTGTGAAATCATTTCTCCTGAAGGCTAGATCTCATCGCTTTGGAGAGCTCTATGAAGGTGCCAAGGGAAACATCAATCCAACACAAGCTTCAAGACAAAAAATGTATGAATGGCCAGCACAGACTATGACATTGGTGCAGTAGTAGCACTTTTATCTGGGGGCAATCAACAGCTGCCTAATTGGAGTTTTAGGATTTAAAAAATTATTAGAAGACCTAAAGGACTCTTGGTCAACAGCTCCTGTAGAGGGATTCCATTTTTGGCATTGAGGCTTTTTTATCCATTAGCTTATGATGTCTAGGAAGGGGAATGCCTCTCTATTATAGGATAACTCCTTTTAATTTCTTTATATTATATATATATGTATATGCATGTATCCATAAATACATACATACATATATAATATACATAGAAGCTTCTATAGTGGTAGGTTGCTATATGGCTTTTAGTGATACTATCCTTCCCCATATTCCTTCCTCTAACTTGCATTCCCATTCCTCAATAATGTCTTGCAGAATTCTTAAATTTTCATACCGACGTGGTAGAGATTAACATCTTCTATTTGATGCTAAAGGCACACTGGGCTTTTTGTATATCTGGGAATATGTTATTTTTACTTAACTCTCCAAAATATTGTTTTGAAAAATGTAGGTTTGAGCTCATGTTTTTTTCTTTATATATTTTTTGGGGTTATCTTGCACATGTATAATCATTTCTCACTCTTGTCAACATTACTTTTTGTCTTTCAGCAGTTCAGATAGGTCTTATTATGAGTATTCAGTGATTTAATCAAATTACAGCGTGCAGTTCCATGTATACCTTCATGGCTTTCCAACATTTGAACATTTCTGCTTAAAGTTTGTGAATTTTTTCAACAATTTCAAATAACAAAATATTGATATTAGTGATTCTTTCTATTGTTCCCTATTTTTTTATTTTCTCCTTTATCTCTTATGTTCCTACTGTTTGTGTTTATCTGTTAATTTTTTATAGATTACTATATCACCACTTAATTTTTCATTCTTTAACTCTCACCCAATTTACAACTTTATCATTTTGCTTTATTATCATGAAGTAACTATGTGGAACACCAGCTAAGTGTGCTATTAAAATATCATAGCAATTTTATTATTTATTAATAATAGTATTCAGATTCAACATTTCTCCTAAATTTTATAACTCCTATTTCTTTAATGATGTTCTTTATTTGATAAGTGCTTATATAATATTTTAGCATATCTTTTATGTAGGAACATTTTAAAAATACCTCCTTTCCCTTCTAGTTACTGTGAAGACTTCGCATAGTAGGAACTCAAACAATTTTAAACTTTTCTGTGTCTTGTGGAAATAATCATTGCTTCTTTGTACAGAATTTTGACAAAAGTTACACACTTTGAAAATTGTAGATCAGCAACCAAAAAACTCAGATTTATTGCCTTACCTGGTGGTCATTTTTGGTGATTGTTCCCAAATTGCTGCCAGATAAACTTTCTTCTTTGGCATAAATGGCCACTGAAGTCTGTTATATTTAGCTTATTCCTCATTTGTGTTTGCAGAAATTTAATTAAAAGCCTAGAGTCTAAATATATAAATATATATTCCCAATCTTTTCCAAATATGTAACATCAGATCACTTCATCAAGCCGGGTAGATTAGGGCATTGTCTCTCCCCTCTTCCCTTGTTTAGCCTATAGTATTTTATTTGTTTAGATACAAATTGTCATCTGGATTCTTTTCTCAAATGGTAGAATTTTATGTAGTGCCAAGTCCCATATTTGAAAAAAAATATGTTCATCAAACTCTATTTTGGAATAATATTTTAACTAAATATAAAATATAAATATCTAAATGAAGAGTGTTATAAAGAAGATTTTATTTTTAATGGTGTGTGTGTATGTGTGTGTGCATATGTGAGTGTGTGTGTGTGTGTGTGCGTGTGTGTGTGTATGTGTGTGTGTCTGGGGTGGGAGGTGTCACATGAGTCAGGTGCCTACAAAAGTCAGAGGCATGGGATGCTCCTGAGATGTAGCAACAGGTTGGGAACTTCAATCAGGTCTTCTAAAGAGCAGCAAATGCTCTTACTTGCTGAGCTCTCTCTCCAGCCCCTGAAAAATCTTTTACAATAACAAGTTTAGTGAGATCATTTAATTATCTTCTAAATGTCACAATTTAAAAGCGTAATTCCTCTACCATAATTCATTTGAAATTGTAGAAAAAAATATATATGTATATATACTGTTAATGTGCCTGTTTGTATTTGCACCACCTTTCTGCAGCCGCACATGGAGGTCAAAAGAGGTGTCGAGTCTCCTGGAACCTGTGTTACACATGGTTCTGAGTCACCTCAGATGGGTGCTAAGAACCAAATCTGGGTCTGAAAAGTTGCAAGTGCTTCTGACCACTGAAAAAACTCTTCATTCCCCATAATATTCCTTTTAACTTGGATGATTTTTAGATTTTCACAATTGTATGACCTACTGGAGATTTCACTTAATATCTTGTATGAGTGGGTATCAATGCCATCCAATTTTCAGAAGTCTGACCACCTTTTTCCCTAGCATTAATCCCTCTCTTCCAATTACATTTAAATTAGCCTATATTCATTAAATTATGTCTCAGATATATTATGTTTTTTAACTTAAGTCATTTAGTATCTATTGTGAGTAACTCACATTGATATTTTTTCAGTTCAAATAATCCTACCTGTTTTATTATTTTTTTCTATTGAGTATATATATATATATACATATATATATACATATATATGCTAATTCCTGACAAGTTCAGTCATTTTCTTAATTTAGTGTTAGAAATG
>NW_008336901.1:2183940-2210847 GCF_000622305.1 Nannospalax galili
TTAATATTGAAAAGCTATAATTTGTTTCGCACTTTGGAAGTGTGCTGTTTAATCCTGGAAGAAAATTAAATTAACATGTTAGGTTGCTTTTTAAAGATATTTTAAAAGGTGTTGAGTAAGAATTAAATTTAGTCTTGAGAAAATGTTTGCATACCAGTAAACATAACTCCCCTGAAATCTCTGCTGAATGCCTTTTACTGACTGAAGACTAGTCATCTTTGTACCCACAGGAGCTCTAACGATCATCCAGGTGACATCATGTCCATGCTTTTTGCTTCATTTCATCCTTTTCCATCATATTTATGCAGTTCAATATGGCAGAAATCGATATCAAAACTCTTGTAAAATTTTTAACGTTATCCACTAGAGATTTCCCTTATGTTAAACTGTCTTACCACTTGCAACTTCCACATGTTTTTGAACTTTTATTTTATTTTTGAGACCGGGTCTTACTCTGTAGCCAAGGGTAGCCTTGAACTCTTACTGCTCAGCCTCCAGAGTGTTGGGTTTCCAGGTGTCCTCTCCATGCCCAACTGCCATCCTGAAATTTCATGACTGGTCCTTAGGACTGTGACAGTGTTGGACTCTATTGGAGGTCTCTGCCCAGGAGCCTATGATATGTCCATAGAAAATTTTACTTCTCACTGATTTTTTTTTTTACTTCTAGAACCCTAGTTTTCTGCTGTTAGTTACCATCATATAAATTTTATTTGTTTGCTTTTGTCTGTGCCCAACATAAGCTCTCTATTTTAAGGGTTAGGTTGATTTTGTTTGTGTGTTTGTTTTTTTACACTGTTTCCTCTGTAGCCCCAGCTGGCCTGAAACTCCCTAAGTGTGAAAGGCTGGCCTCTATCTCACAGAGATTCTCCTGCCTCTGTTAGGATTAAAGACATGTGCCACCATGACTGGCTTGCTGAATATCGGATTCCATCACTGCCAGAAGGAAAATCTTAATATGTAAATTTGTTGAGTTTTATATATAGAGAGATAGAAGTAGGATGATATAGATATAAATATAGATATGCTATGGATATCGATATAGATATAGAGATGATGTAGATATAGATATTTACTTTTCAAAAATTTATATCGAATTTTTTCAAATTTCATACAACATATTTTGATCATAATTAGACAGGTCCCCTAATGTGTCTGTAACACCCTTCACTAATGCCCCACCTAATTTCTCTATAGGTCATTGCCCCTGCTTTTGGTTAACCATAGAACTTTATGGTTAATTTTCTCTTATAATTAATCAGAAATTCAGTTTGATTAGCTTGACATTTCTTTGTAAAAGATGAAACTTATCAAATAATATTATTTCCAATTTATAATATAATGTACAGTTGTCACAAATTTCTACTCTCAATCTGGGATCATTTTTGTTACATTGATTTTGATCCCTCTTGCTTTGTCTTTATGTAATTATTTATTCTGTAATTCTGTTCATTCAAAGTGTATAAGGGAATGCATGTAATTTGCTATCTGCAAGTTGAAATCTTACTTATATGCTACAATATGCAATAAGAAGGTCAGACTCTGCACTTAATAGAGAACATTTTTATGATGAAATAATAATTTTGTCATACTGTGAAAGTCTTTTTCAAAATCAAGTAACCCAGCCAAAATAAAACTTTTTACTATTTACAACTCCATAAATTCATTCTACATTCCTACACTGACTAATTTGCTATCAGGAGTCTTCATGGCTGACACTTGTTTACGATAGTGAGATAGCAGAATATGTGATTTGTTTTGCATAAACCAAGCATTGTTGAAAGTAATGAAGAATTATGTTAACAGCAAAGTCAGCATAACTGACATTGCAGTCAATGAGTAAAAGAATTTATGTACCATCAAGCTATCACTTTGATAAAGTGGATATTCCTACCAGAGACATTTAAATGCCATAGGAAACAGTATGTAGAAGACCCCATTATGCACTTAATCTATACTGAATTATGATCTCTTAAAATTGAGGTATGTAATGGGAGTAATTCAATTACAAGATATATTTCTATATGATAAACAACCAAGTTAAAAAATATGGCAAACTTATTTAAATGTGATTATAAATTTTAATGCTAATTTAAGAACTTCACAGTTTGCAAATTGTAATGTCAAATATTTGTATCAGTTGCTAATAGTCCACTACTTACTGAGGCTTAAAGCAGAGTAAATCTTTAGAGAGTGGCTCTAGATAGGCTGAATAGATTCCCATGGATGTACTTTCACCAAGGGACATTTGCGTACAAATACTTGACCAGATAGGATTTAACATCAAAGACAGAATGCATGAAATATGGTGGGGTTGTTATGGGGGAGGCAAGCTGGGGGAGGGGTCTAAATTTTATTAAGATCTATTATATGAAATGCACAACAAATCAATAAAAATATACATTAAATACTTGTACAAACTTCTACATATATTTTTCAATTTACTGAGACTTGACAATGAATTCTAAATTGCTGCAGAATCTTGTAAACAAGTGTCACAAACTTGAAACCTGTTTTCCCCATTTCTGTATTAAGGAATTTAAACTAGATTCTACTTTATACTAAAGATACCAGAACTCATGAGTTGCTGAATACAATTGCCAGGAAAATATTTATGACAGCTAAAACTTAGATGTCTTTCCTAAGAATATTTGTTTTCAATGTTTTTGTGTCCTCAATAATATCTCTGCAACCTTCAAGGAGATATTCACTGCTCACATCCCCTGTAAGGCACTGTGAATTAGAAACGTCTTCTTATATCATTTGTTATAAAATTTCTCATCAATAGGAAAGCAGTGAAAGGATGTCACTGAAATAGTTCAAGGTAAAGAATTAAAGTGATGATATAAAATACATTAGTATATGTGTTTATGTTTATTATATTATTGAAATAGGTGTCCATAAATACTGAAAAAATGAAATTTTATAATATATATGAACTACAAGCATAGATTAAAATAAATAATTTTATGAAAGCTACATAAACTCAATGGTATCTCAAAATTATAAAGATAGGTATAGGCCTCGGCTATTTTATCTTACTATATTTCTAAATATTAAATTGCTTCCAAATAATTAAAAGGCAAATGCTGGTTTTGCTCTCAAGCCGTGTCAGTAACTGGGTCAAAAATCTGGGTCAATGCAAGGGAGTTAATGTAAGTATTATGTCACAGAATAACATTATATGTGAAATTTGAACTCTAAATAAAATAAGATAGGTGAATAGAGAAGATTAAATATAGGGGCTAGAGAGATGGCTCAGTGGTTAAGAGCACTGAATGCTCTTGCAGACCTGGGTTCGCTTCCCAGCACCCACATGGCTTCTGCAAACCATCCTTAACTCCAGTTCCAGGGGAATCCGAAGCCACTTCTGACCTCCTTGGCATTGCTTGACACGGATACACTCACATACATGCAGGCAATACACTCCTACACATAAAATAAAAATAATAATAAAAAAGAAGATTAAAGCCAGGAAACCACATTCAATCTGTTTAGCAAATGACTTGATTTTTTTCTTTAGAATCTTGGGACCTGAGTTTAGCTCTGTGCTTGAAAGCAGTAATTCCACTTTTTCACCACGATGAGACTAAATTAATAAATGATATCTGACAATTCCCCCAAAATATAATTCCTCATGAGGTGCAAGAATTTAAATTATTACAGAAAGTGAAAAAAAAAGAAAAGCTGCTCTTAAAAATAATTATGGGGCTGGAGAGATGACTCAGCGGTTAAGAGCATTGACTGCTCTTGCAGAGGACCTGGGTTTGATTCCCAGCACCCACAAGGCGGCTACAAACCCTCCTTAACTCCAGTTCCAGGGGAATATGAAGCCCTCTTCTGACCTCATCGGCATTGCACGACATGGGTGCACTCAAATACATGCAGGCAATAAACTCATACACACAAAATAAAAATAATAAAATATTTTTAAAAATTAAAAAGTAATCAATTACAAAAATATGTGTAATTCTGTAATTAACAAAATTAACAGCTGAAAATTTAATTCTGAAAAAAATCAGACTTGGAAAAAGTAATTTTATAGATGTGAATTATGTGTAATGAAATGTGTGCAATGAATATGTTCATAATTTCTCTTAAAACAATAAAGACAAATTAAGATGAAATTGAACATTAGCATACATATAAATTAAAACTTTATTTTTACACAGAAATTCTAGGAAAGAAAATTATAAAGGAAAATGAACACAGAACTTAAAAACAGAAAGGTAGTTCACGAAAGGATGATGTTGAAGTATTATAGTAATAAATGATTTAGTATAACATAAAAAATATAATTTTTAAGTACTTTAAATTTTTCAGGTTATAGTAAAGAAAAATAGAGTGAATCTCTTTGGAAGTCCAGTGAGATTATTCATTATGTCAAAGCAGACAAGGAGATAATGTAAAACAAATTTGTGGGTGCTGGAGGGATGACTCAGTGGTTAAGAACACTGGTTGTTCTTGCAGAAGACTCAGACTCATGTTTGAACCCCAGCACCCACATGGGAGCTAGCAACTATCTGTAACTCTAGTCTCAGTGGATTCTACAGCTTATTCTGTCCTCCAAGGGCATTGCATGACACAGATGCACTTACCTACTACATGCAGGCAATACACACACATGCACACATACATAAAATTAAAATATTAATAAAATATTTTTAAAAATTTGTGGTTCTTCAAAGTAATAGATTTGCAGGTATAACTTTATTATTTATTTATTTATTTATTTATTTATTTATTTATTTATTTATTCCCTGTAGCCACAGCTGTCCTGGAACTCACTATGTAGACCAGGCTGGCCTTGAACTCACAGAGATCTGCCTGCCCCTGCCTCCCTAGTGCTGGGATTAAAGGGGTGCACCACCACGCCAGGCCTTATTTATTGTTTTTATTTTATGTGTATGCGAGTATTGCCTGCATGAAGGTAAGTGCACCTGTTTTGTGCAAAGGCCACAGAGGTCTGAAGAGGCTGTTGGATCCCCTGGGATTTAAGAACAGTTGTTAGCTGCCATGTGAGTGCTGGGATTCGAACCCAGGTCTTTTGCAAGAACAACCACTGTTCTTAACCGCTGAGCCATCTCTCCAGCCCCTGCAGATATAACTTTCTATTGCTAACAGTTCGTTTATATAAGCATGATGCATTACAATTAATGAAATGTGTTAAATGAAAGCTAGATTGATTAATAAAACCAAATTATAGCAATTCATTAAAAAACAAGCCAAAATTATTAAAGGTATGTAGAATTAGTGTTCCATTGCACTTGAATTCAAAAACAGAAAAAGTGCTATGAGTAGTGGTTTAAACCTTTAATCCAGCACTCAGGAGGCAGAGGTAGGAGGATCCCTGTGAGTTCACAGCCAGCCTGGGGCTACAGGGGACCCTGCCTCAAAAAGAAAGAACAAAAAATCGGAAAAACCATTAAATATTTAAATGCTAATTAAAAATTAACTATGAAACAGTATTAGTGTCTGAAAAATACACAATAAAAATGGAGTTGGTGATTGTATGAAGTTTTCAAAGAAAACAAAAATATTTATAAAATATAGAATAGGAAAATAGGGGGCTAGAGAGATGGCTCAGTGGTTAAGAGCACTGACTGCTCTTTCAGAGGACCCAGGTTCGATTCCCAGCACCCAAATGGTGGCTAACAACTGTTTATAACTCCAGTTTCAGGGTAGCCAATAGCCTCTTCTGATCTCCACAGGCTTTTTACAACACAGGTGCATTTACCTACATGGAAGCACCACATTCATATATATAAAATAAAAACAATAAGTAAAATATTTTAAACAATAGGAAAATATTGGCACAATAATAATATTATGGTATCTGTCAATTTCTTTTAAAATAATATCTGCATGGGACCTGATGTCAAAAAAAAAGAAAAAGAAAAAGTAAATCGAAGGAAGTATCATTTTTCCTACAAAGTTTAGACATTTTAATAGTACAGTAATCACAGACAAATTTTTAAAACTAAACCAATTCATAAAACATAAGTACACACAGAAAGCTCACAGAAAAAAAAATGTAACCCGAGTAGTCAGAATAAATACAAAAGGAAAAATATCTCATGGTTATTCACAGGATTTCAGATCATAAATGCACAATACTATTCAGTACCTATATCATACTGACTTACAATGAAAAAATATATAATAATGAGCATTTACACTAAAGCTTAAAGTGAAAGTTTAAAGCTTAAAACTGTTACACAGAATTGGATTATAAAGAGAAATTTTATGGTGATTTTGGACTACAACGATGCTGGTGAATACGCTGTATCAGGTCCCCAAATTATATTACATTTTATACACTCTAGACTCACTTTTATAAAAAGAAGTAAATACAAGAACATTCATAAAGATCAACTAGAAACAAACCAAAAGCAACTTCCTCATGTGTCATCATTAAAATGGTTACCTAACTGAATACCAGATGAGTGAAAAATTATGGCATGCTTAATTTGGCCTCTTGTTTCTCTCAGCTGCCTGGTACCAGTCATCACTTTGTTCCTTTCTTTTCTAAAGGGGCAGTGGCAGCTGTTCTGGGCAGCCACGGGTCACTATCTGAACAGATGCACATGGATATGGAGTTTCCAGATGCCCTGAGCATTCACAGACCTTCTTGTCTCTCTAAATCACCACTGATTAAATTTATCTCAGATTGTTATTAATGGAATTGCAGGTGGGTAGCAGGACACATCAGTAATTAGACATGCCGTTATGGCTTGTCCTAGAGGGGATGTCTTTTCACGTGGCCTCCAATGTTATACATAATCCAGAAAAGGCAGGAGCCTTGTCTACAGCTGCCACCTCAACTTAAGCCATCAGAATCCAACACTTACATTCCAGGGGTGGCAAAGCATTTTAAACTGTCCAGAAATTAACAGAAATATGCTATGTAAATAAATGCAAAAGTTGTCTAAATTTTCAAACATTTTACTTAAGAAGATAAAGAACTATGTTATTAATGTCAAATATGTGTAAAGATAAGTAAATAATCAAAAGAAAAATCTAAATACTGGAAATATATTTTAAATAACAAATGGTGAATTATAATAATAGGACAGATAATTACCCTAAGTTGCAAAATCAAATATATATTCTATCAGAAGGCTAAAAAATGTAGACACAGAGATAGAAAAATGCAAAAGAAAATCAAATAAATAATGAGCATCATAAAAGAAGTTGCAAATTTATGGTTGTAGGGACTCTGAAGGACAAGCAGTGGAAGAGAGGTGGGAATTTCTATGCAGCATTAGAGAAAAGTTAAAACCTTGGTTAAAATATCATGTAACAGACCAACCTGGGGAAACAAGGGAAAACTATAAAGAATAAACCTTGAAGAAAATTTGTAGTAATTTTTAACATTTCCAAAAATAGCAATAATCTATGGAAGAACAAAAATGTTCATCACAATCTAAGTAGAGATATTTAAAATAGCATACAGATTTTAATGCCTTCACATAATATTTTTGGGGTCAGCAAAGTGTCTGCTGATAAAGGCACCTGCATCCATGCCTGACAACTTAGTTTGATCCGAGGAGCCACGTGTTGGGAATAGAGGATAAACTTCCTCAAGTTCTCCTCCCCTACCTACACACATGTGCAATACATGCTTAGCTTGAAAATGTGCAAAGAAAATTATGTTTTTTTATTGTGTAAGAGAAAGAGATAGGGGAGGCAGGGAAAGACTTTTTTTCATCTTCTAAGATCATCCTCATGTTTGAACCATAGCAGAGTCCTCTCTCTACCCAGTTTCTCATTTATTTTGTGGACAGAATATGATGGAAGGTTGTACACTTGGGGTGTGCATGTAACATCTTGAAATGTTACAAATACTTATTTTTTCGGGTTCATACAAACTCCATTAGACTTCATTCCATCCTTCAACTTCTAAGAACTTCTCTTCAAACAGAACTCCATGTATAAAGCACCATTTCCTCATTTAACTTGGAAAATTTCTTCTACTTAAACATAAAACCTATTCTTATAATCTTTCAGACATTTTCAGTATTCTAATTTGTGGCCCAATTTAGATACAATAACACTCGGATATTAATTTTGCATCTTTAAATTCATTTTTTTCCATAAATGCTCTTTCCACAATCTCCTCTCATCACTATTGAACTGTATTGCAGTGGAATTTTCCCTATGTAAATTTGTGAATGCTTACACATTTAATATCTGTTGCATGCACTATTTATTTTTATATTTCCTTTATTAATTTTAGAAATATGTGCATCAAAATATAATGAAAATAATGACCAGGACACCCAATTACACTGAACAGAAAAAATAAATGCCGTGACCGTTTTCTTTTGATTCTACCTTAATCTTCCATATTTAAAAGAAAAAAAAGAATTGCTTTCTGATGCTCCCTTGAAATTATCCTAAAGGGAAATTTTTATATTAAGCACAATCTTTGGTAGTGCGTCCTTGTGTAGATAGCAAGGATGTTTTAATATTAAAAACATAGTGCCTCAACCACTGCAAAATTGATGTGGTATAACAATGTAATTTTAATCTGTTAGAAATTGAAATTTTGAAGTGTTGCTTTCATTATTTTCTTTTTTAGAAAATAATGGGATATATATTAACCTATACTTCATCTAATATATGATAAATTCAGCATGTCTTTAAAATCACTTGTTTTACTGTTATAGTTTTTCAATGGTGATTAAAGTGAATATAGATTTCTACATTTATGAAATCATGTCAAATATATTGATCACGTTAAAAGCTGTTTTTAATCAAAAGGAAGAATGAAAACACACACCTGGTAGATGATCAAAGCTAAAAGGAAGGAATCAGGGAATGATACAATAAACAGTAAAATTGCCACTTGCTTAGGATCTGCCTATGTCTCTTGCAGTAGCTCCAGAGCACGTTAAGGAATTTGACACAACAACTAATTTACAGGAGCTACGATTCCCTGTGTAAATTAAATATATTCATTATAATTTCTTTTAATATAATTTTTAGAAATACAAGTTCATTAAATGTCATATACATTGCAATATATTTGTGGCTCTTTATGTTCATTGCCCTCTGATGCATAAGAGAGCTTCATTGATGAGAGTTGAGAGATGCATTAGTATTCCCTCTACTCCTTGTTCCACTATGTTCCATGACCCTTAGGTGTAGAAGTTCCATTGTAGATATATCATTTAAGTTTGGGCATTTTGCAGACACTTAGTCTCTGTGAGTGACCAGTTCTGGAACTCTGTAATAGTCTTCATCTGTTGCAAGAGAAGCTTCTTTGATGAGTGGTGACTGTCATACTTGTCTGTAAATATAATGATTCATATTTAACACATAGTAAGAAATTACATTTGTCTAGGGTTGTGGCAGTCTTGGGGTTTTTGTAAGATCTTTGACCCCTCCAGGCATGTGTATCTGGCTATGTTTACAGTACCACACTTGAGCTCCCTCCCATTAAATGGGCGTTAAGTCCAATTAGGTATCTGTTGATTACCCCCAAGATAAAAATGCTAGCAGGCAAAACCAGTGTAGAACTATGAAAATTAGGCAGTAGTATTAACCAAAGAACTATTGAGCAGCTGATTAGTGCAGAGTAAGGCAAAACCGATCTTCTTTAAGAGAGCAACTCTAGATAGATTGACTGTAGGTTGACTAGACTCCAGTGGATGAATTTGCATTGAGTGATATCAGAAGATACCAAGTTGCCTCAATAAGCTTTAACATAAATGACAGAATGTATGAAATCCAGTGGGGAGTATATGGGAGGATGCCAATAGAGAAGGTCTATGAAGATTATCATACTGTTGTGTATATAGGGGCTAGAGAGATGGCTCAGCAATTAAGAGCACTAACTGTTCTTGTGTAAGACCCAGGTTTGAATCCCAGCACCCACATGTCAGCTAAAAACCATTTGTAACTTCAGTTCCAGGGGATCTGATGCCCTGTTCTGCCCTCTGCAGGTATTGCATGATATGAGTGCACTTACATGCAGGTAATACACTCATACACATAAATTAAAAATAAATTTTAAAAACTAGTAAATTAATTTGAAAAAAGATATGTATGAAATACACAAAAATTCAGTAAAAATATACAAAAAGCAAAGAAATAACCTATAAAGTCCTTCAGAAATAGGTTGTGATACATATTTATAAATATCATTAATCTTAATGAATTTTTGAATATGTATATCATCAGCATTCTTTTGCAATCATGAAATATTATGTCCAAAATTAGTGTTACAATGCCTTTCTTATAGTATTACAGATGAATGTAAAATATCTGATGATATTAGAGTTCAGAAAACATTGTCTCAACATTTTAAAAGCTGCTAATGTGAGGCATTAGTCATATTTCCTACTGAGAATAAACAATTTGTTTCTTCAAATGTATTTTACATCTGAAACATCTATCTCTTGGGCTCATGAATCAAGAAATACAAAATCAGATCAACATATGGTGATTTTGCATATTTTCTCTAGGGAGATGATTCTAAACTTTCTTCAAATTTTGTCTTAAATTTGACAATATGTAATCACCTACTTTTTCCTATATGATAAAAGCAGCATATTCAAGAGACTTGGTAAATTCTTGTTAAATTCAAGTTTTTATCTATTTATTGCTCTTATATCGCACAACATTTAACATGCATTATCTCAGTCTTCTCTAAATTCCTGTCATCAGGTAAGATATGATAGTGCTACTTAATATTGCCTTAGGGTTTCCCATGCATGAAGACTGACTTCTCCCTAGTAAGACATAGAGAGATCAGGGTGGTTTTCACTAATAGCTTCATAAAATATCATATCTGCAAGGAAAAAGTGATTAATCCTATGAAAATAAGCCATATAGACAGATAGACAGTATGTTACTGTATATTACAATATTGTAATTACTACTGTAAACATAAAATATTGTTAAAAATAGATATTGGGGTGTTAACATGTTCCTTGCAGTAATCTAACATTCTTACAGTCACTAGCTCAGTTATCACAGTGAGTTGATGACATAGGTTCTGTCACCATTCTTAGTACATAATTCCAGATGAAGAAAATAAATTATTATCTTATTGCTAAACTAAAAGTAGAGGAAATTTTATTTTTATTCATACACTCTCATGTTCAGAATTGAGGAAAGCAAGGTGAGCAGAGGAGATATTTTTCCCAAAGCAATGAGCTATTTATTCAAGTAAAGAGCCTGGAAAAATATTGTATTTTTGGTGTATTTCTTTGAAATGTTGATTCGAGTAATTTGCATCTACATATATTTCCATCATATAAATATAAGAAAAGAAATCCATGCTGATCCAAGTTATACTAATGGAAATGGAGATCAAAATAGGTGTATTTATGAGGAAGACAGAACTGTTTAATGTGAAAAAGGCTAGAAAACTTCAAACACACAGAGAAGCACACACACACACACACACACACACACACACACACACACACACGCACACACAAATAAGTAAACAGACAAGACCAGGTTTAGTCAATCTATTATAGCTGTCACTTTTCTGAAAAGATGAAATAATACTTTCATTCCAATTTTTTCCATTTCTCTATTTAAAGACTTGATTTCATTATAAAATTCAATAGCATCCACAAGCTTTTGAGTCTATGAAAGTTAAATTATGGAAGCTATCATTTCCCCTCTCTCATTATTTAAGAAGGTATGTCAAGGTGCATTGATATCTGTTTCTTACACTTTTCCATTATTATGTAGTCAGAAAATAAACGATAGGAAAACCTATTTTTTGCCAGTTGTTTTGCATCTGACACTTATATTGACTAAAAAAAGGATTATAACAGGACACAAAAATCTGTTAGCATAATGTCTAAGATTAACTTGAAAAGATATGCTTAGGCACATTGTCATATATATAATCTACCTTTAAACAAATTCAAATGTTTTAAATATTTTGAATTTTATTGAATTTTTGTTTCATACAATATCTTTTTACTGTATTTAGATCCTCTACTTTACCTGCAGCCCCCTTTACTAACCCCCACCCAAATTCATGTACTCATATATGCATGTGTGTGTGTGTATGTGTGTGTGTGTGTGTGTGTGTGTGTGTGTGTGTGTGTGTAAAGGTTTAAAGAGTCTAATCTGTGTCCTTTAACAACCTTCAGTGTAGGCTCATCCACTGGAGCCTCATCAATTTACCAAGAGTCTCACTTTAATGAGACTGACCTTCCTTTACCCAGTAGACATCAGTGTCCAATACTTCCTCAGGCAGGCTTGGAGTTTCTTATTCACGTCTCCATAGATCAAAGCATCTCTCCCCTCTCAGTCTGTAGAGTTAAATTTGTGTCCCCAAATATCCTTTGGTGTGGGTCCATCAACCAAAACCTTGTTAACCTACCAAGAGTCACACCCTTAAATGTTAATGACTTGCCCCTTCCCAGCAGCCATTAGTTACCAATATTTTTCCAGGTGGGGTTGGGATTTCTCAACCACTTCCCCTCATTTGTGTTGGGATTTTGTCTGGTTTGAGTTTGCGTGGCACTTGGACATGTTGTCACAATTGCTATGCGTTCTTATGAGCATATTCTCAGCTGCCTGGAAAAATCTGTTTCCTTGTGGTATCTACCACATCTGGCTCTTCCAATCTCTCCATCACCTCCACAATGATTCATTAGCCCCTGGAGGTAGAAGTTTGAAAAAGCGAGAATTGATTTACCACATGACCTAGCTATATCACTCTTTAACAAAATATACCCAAAAAGTCTCTATATCCTACTACAGAATTATTTTTGCATACCTGTTCATTGCTGCCCTTTTCATAACAGCCAGAAATTGGAAATAAACTAGATGTTCACCAACTGATGAATAAATAATTTACGTATAATCCATTTACACATGGATTATTATTCAGTTGTAAAAAACTGAAACTATGATATTTGCAGGTAAATGGATGGAACCGGAAGCAATCATCCTCAGTGAAATAATTCAAACTCAGAAGGACAAATGCCACAGGGTCTCTCTCAGAGCTGGATGCTAGTTTTGAATTTGTAGATATGTGTGCTTCAATTGGAAAAATCCAGAGAGGTCAAGAAACAAACAATCATTTTCAGCATTCTTGAAATTAACTGGACATTAATCTTTACAACTTTATTAAAGTATACTCAAAGCAGAAAAATACTGCATTCTTCCATGAAATTTGATGGAAATTAATAAAAATAATTTACATCAATAAATCAGTAAAACATATATAAAGGTAGACCAATAGAGGAAAATGTATGTTTCATAAAAATTCTGCCAATCTAGAACGTCATTAAGGAAAACAAGACAACTGCTTTTTCTCCTCTTTCAATTCTTTTTGCACTGTCCATTTCCCATCATGTACATCCTGCAAATATTTGGACAGTATGGGTTTGCTCAATTTTAAAATAGCTGTATTTCTAGTGGATAAAAATTTCTGTGTACTGACAACTCATGTAAAATATCCAGGTTTTGCTTTGGAAACTTTAATTCCCAAAGCATATATTTGTTCAGTCATCCAAACATTAGTAAGACCACCGTTGTAATTTGAAAACCCAACAAAAAAAATGTTTTAAAAGTTGTTATGAACCAGAGTCTCTTAAGCATAAAAACTCATATAAAATATAACCATAACATTTTACACATTTAAACATAACCTTTAATTTTTTTGTTTTATCTGCAAGAGAGTAAAAGATATTTCAAAGCCTGGAAACATGTTAAATTGATGCAAAATGCTAAATTATAATGAGTAGTATAGATTACAAAAGTATCTGGCTTAATGCAAACATATAAAATCTCTAGTATTTTCTTAAATTAGATGTTTTAATTTTTTAAGACTGAGAAAGTTCTTATTTTGTTCATTTAACATGTATAAATTTAATACTCAGCATTTGTTTAACAAAACCCATGATGCACACAGTTTCATTTGTTAGTATTTATCAAGTGTCATATGTAATTAAGAGAAAATATCTGTATGAGTCCAGTAGCTCCAAGGTAAGAGTCAGTAAAGGATAATTTTGTACTGACAAAGAGATTCATGGAAAAACATGAGAGAAAAATAAGAGGAACCAATGCAGTTGATGAGTGCAGTTGCCAGACAAAAATATCCCATTACCTGAATCTTACCAACAGGAAATTGCTGAATGAGATGCCAAACATCCACCACAATGCCCATATTAACAAATATAGTGACAAACAGTGTTATTGACATCTAACTTTCAGTGTTTGATTTTAGAAAAGTTTAGATTACAGTCAGCATATAGAACCAAAATCTTAAACAAACAAACAATATATATGTTGGTGAAAAGCCTTCATTTCTTAGCATGACTTCTTATACACATGCCTACAAACAGTACGAACACAACCACTTCCCAGCCTTACATTAGTGAGCCTTCAATTTGCTTAGTGCTGAAATCAATGAAGTTCAGAATTGATAATAATTGTATTCGGTATCTAAGAATTTAATAAACCTAATGTTAAAACTATTTCCAATAAAAATAGTTTTGTGCATTTTTGTCTTTCATCTTAAAACATACTGTACATTTGAGACTAAATAACAAGGGTACCAAATCAATGCAAAGGTGTTTGAAAAAAATCACAATTTTATCTGAGATAACAAATGCTCATTACTGTCAACCATGGAAATAAGTATTTATAGTTATACTATAAAGTAGAAGAAACACTATAAAGTAGAAGAAACAGGAATGTTTTTAGATTTGGAAACATTAATATATTTATTTTGATTTTTAAAAATATTTTATTATTTTTATTTTTTGTGTGTATATGAATGTATTGCCTGTGTGTAGGTCAGTGAACCTGTGTCATGCAATGCCTATTGAGGACAGATGAGGCTGTCGGAGCCCCTGGAACTGGAGTTAAGGATAATTGTTAGCTGCCATGTGGGTGCTGGGATTCGAACCCAGGTCTTCTACAAGAACAACTAACTGTCTTTTTAACTGCTGAGCTATATCTCCAGCCCCTCATACATTTATTACACTTTGGATTACAACCCAGATTTTTTATATCTAATTAGTGCATGTGTGTGTGTGTGTGTGTGTGTGTGTGTGTCTGTGTCTGTGTCTGTGTCTGTATGTGCAGCACAAAGGCAATTTTACTGAGTCTACCTTCTTTCTCCACCATGTGTGTACCAGGGATTGAACCCAGGTCCTTAGGCATGGCAGCAAGTGTCTTTACCTACTAAGCCCTCTCATTAGCCGTATCTCAGATTTTTAATTGTAAAATAATTTTTACAACAAAGTATACAATACTACTATTTTGTTACGTGGTCAAATAAATGATTTTCTTTGTGTTTTTGCAGATAAAGCTGTTCTTTTGTGCACTGTTTTACACTGATTTATTTCTTTATTTATAGCATAGTATTCCAGCCTTTATTTTTCTAATTGATCTATTAATGCAGATTTGGTGTTTGTTTGTGTGCATAAGTGTATGCATGTGTATGTGTGAATAGGTATGCTTATATTTATTCAAGTGTGTATGAGTGAATGTGCTTGTGATGGTATACAAATATGTGGATATGTATGTTATCAAACAATTCTGATTGAAATTGCTTTCCAGTTATCAAATGTCTTACACTCAGTGTCACTTTTACAGGTCACAGGCAACATATGAATTCTCTGTATAAGATTTGCGAGAACTCAGTAATGTTGAGAATGAATTTAATGAACTACTTTATAGGTACCTTTAATTGATTTCAAAGACAGGAAACAGTATGTATTTGAAAAGTTTTGTATCCTTCAAAACCTTGACTTTTTTTCACAAATAGAGAAAAATTGTCTCTTTGATTAGGTATTATTTACAAATTTATTACTGTGTTTATATGCTGGGACTATATTTAGATTTTATAATCTCTGAAGTATTTTCTTCTATTTATCCTTTCTCTACTAGAACATATTGTTTCTCTAAGTTCTATAAACTTTTAAAAATAACAGTGAATTGGTTGTCTTTATCATGTGCTACATTTTTCTCTAGTTTGTCATTATGTTTAAACTTTGATGTAATGTGTTTGTGAAAAGAATGCATTATTTTAGTAAATATTTTCTTATCCTCTTAGGTTTTCTGGATTTGAAGTATACTCATGGAATTGGAGATGGCTCAGTAGTTAAGAGCACTGACTGCTCTTGCAGAGAACCTGGGTTTAATTTCTAGCACCCACATGACAGATAACAACTATCCAGTACTCCAGTTCAAGGGGACCTAACACAATATTTTAACCTCCGTGGTCATTGCAGACAGTGGTACACTTACATACATGCAGGCAAACACATATAACATAAAATAAAAAATGATAAATGAAATAATTTTTAAAATTATATTTATATTGTATTTGAAAAACATTTTTTTTGGTCTTTTTGAGACAGGGTCTCCCTGTAGCCCCAGCTGACCTGGAACTCATTATGTAGACCAAGGTGGCCTTGAACTCCCAGAGACCCACCTGCCTCTGCCTCCCAAGTACTGGTATTAAAGGCATGTGCCACCATACCCGGCTTTTTTTTTTTTAAACTCATTTTAGCTAATAAAGTGAAATAATATTTATATGTATTTACAGAGTGATAATATTACTACACCGATATGCATCATTTGATGTTTAAGTGAGATTAAAAATATTTATCATTGACTATTTTAATTTAAATCATGAAAATTCACAGCAAATTAATTTTAATATTTGCATGAGATTCCATTTAAAGTCCCTTTCTTCACTTTTGGAGATACCTGTTTTTGCATCATTAAATATGAATGCAGTCTTTATTCTTTTCTTCCTCCCTCTCCCCTCCCTCTTCTTTGTATATTCTCTCTTCCTTGTTTTTAATTGATTTCAATAATTTTTTAACTAAAGGTTTTAAAAGTCTGATGTCGCCGGGCATGGGGGCACACGTAATCACAGCACTGGGGAGGGAGAGGCAGGTGGATCTCTGGGAGTTTGAGGCCAGCCTAGTCTCCATAGTGAATCCAGGACAGCTGGGGCTACAGGAAGATCCTGTCTCGAAAAGAAAAAAAAAAAAAAAAAAAGTCTAATGTCTGTCCCACTGAAATGAGAATTCAAACAATATGTATTTGTGTATCTTCTGGATTTTCATCCCTGGTCATGCTGTCTACTCATATATGTGCCAGACCTAATAGTAAATCTTTTTTGATTTTATTGAATTTTTTATAGTTCATAAACTACATAATAATCATATTTAGAGCAGTTGTGAAATTCTGTAATAGTCTCCATCTGTTGAAAAAACAGCTTTTGTTGTGTATGTATGGTATACTTGTCTACAAACATAAAGGTCCATATTTAGCATATAGCAAGACTACATTTGTCTAGGGATGTGACAGATGTAGGACTTTCACTAGAATCTATGACCTCTACATTCATATATATTTGGCTATGTTTACAGTACCATTCATGAGAGGGCTTTAAGTCTAATTAGATAGCTGCTGGTTGTCCCTAAGATAAAAGTGCTACTAGTGCATCACTATAGTTAGTTGTGCTGGTCATTGTTGTGGTTGTTAGGCTTTCAATCTGCTTTGGACAATTAATTGATTTTCTCCCCCTGTCAGCTTGAATAGTGTCCTCTAGAACTATGAGAGTTAATCTTCAGGGAAGATGCTTCCAGGTTAGTTCCAGCACAATTGCTCCAAGTCCTACATCTGAAGTATGTCCTGTCTTCAGCAGTAAGGTTTTACCCTCAAGTTCTGGGAGGTAATCAGGGAATGCGGCAATAGCCTGCTTCATTTGGAGAGTCTTTTGGACTACCCTGACCAACAACTCAAAAGGGAGATGTCTTCTGTCTGGCACTGTGTTTGTTGTTATATGCACTTGCACTCATGTTCAGATATTGCATGCATATTTTTCAGTAGTTTTTTGAGCTAATGTATTTACCTCTGGTTTATCACACCACCAAATCTTTATCTCTCCTCTTTCTCATATTCCTCTATGAATGGTAGACTACTGAATAGGTTGTTATTTAAGACAGTTTCTTCAAGTTGTTTTAGTAAATTCCCAGGTATGTGATATCTTTAAGTTCCTTCAACACCTTTGAATACTTCTGTCTAGTTATAGTTTAGCAATTTCCCATCAGGTAGTGCTCATGATCTCTTAGAAATTGTCTGCCTTTATTTTCAATAGAAGCATAATTTTAAAGGTTTTTCTACATATTTTATTTCTCTCTCAACATTTTTTCCTTATAGTTTATAACTGTTTGAAGGGCTTTCTAGCTTAACACATGGTTGTAAAGGATAAGGTGCAATGTAAAAAGAGAATGAAAGTACAGGCAAGGTGTGTGAGCTCAGGAGCTAGGTTCTTACTCACTCCAAGGCCTGAAATCATCTCCAGACTGAACCATCTGCACATGTATAAGTAATTCGAGCTAAAACATGTATTACCAGATAGCAAATTGCTAAACTATGACTTGCTAGAAGTACTGAAAGGTGTTGAATTACGATTTCTTATACACTTTTCCATGTTTATGCTGGGATTCTTTTTTCTGGTTGGAGATTGCATTGAACTTGTGCATGCTGTCACCATTGCTTTGAGTTCATATGATTAACTTGTAGTCATTCACCACTTCTGGCCCTTACAATCTTTCTTCCCCCTCTTCCTTACTGATCCCTGAACTTTGCAAGGTATATGTTTGAGATAAGTGTTCTATTCAGGATAAGCACTCTGCGGTCTCTTGTTCTCTGCACATCTGCTAATTGTGGGTTTCTGTGTTAATCACTAACTGCTACACAAGGAAACTTTTTTGGTGAGAGTTAAGAGATACATTCATCTTAAGTGTAGAGACTGCATTGAAGACGTGTCACTTAGGGCTAAGGCTCTAACAGACACTTATTCTCTGCATTTGACCAGTTGTGGAACTCTGTATTATTCTCCATCTGTTGCAAAAAGAAGCTTCTTTGATGAGGGGCGAGAAGTACATTTGTCTATAAATGTGAGAATGCATATTTAAAATACAGTAGGAAATTACATTAGTCTAAGGATGTGGCAAAATTAGGTTTTTCTTGGTATCTATGACCTCTCCAGCCATATGTGTTTGCAGAGGCCCACAGTTTGTTTCCCAAAAACCACATGGTGGCTTAAAACTATCCATTTCAGGAGACCTGACACCCTCTTCTGTCCTCCATGGACATTGCATGACATAGGTGCCCTTACATACAAAGGCAAAACACTCACACATATAAAATAAAATTAATAAGTAAAGAATTTTTAAAATTCAACAGGAAAATTGAAACTTTGAAAAGGAATTGAACAAAAATACTGAAAATGAAGGAGTTAGTAAACCAAATGAAAAGCATGGCAGATGCTATCATTAACAAACAAGATCTTGCAAAAGAACACATTTCAAGGTTAGAGAATAAGATCAAGACTGTAGTGCAAACAGACATGTATAAGGGGGAAAAAAATAAAGAGCATGGAGAAAGATTCCTAGAAGTCTAGGATACATTCAAGAGGCCAGAGTGGAGAATTCATTGTGTAGAAGAACAGAGATAAAACCAAATGGGAAAGACAGAAGACTCTGCATAATTATGTTAGAAAGCTTTCCAAATTTAGTAACACTATTAAACATTCCTTCCCAACATGAGTATGGTACTTAAATAGTTATAACCAGAAAAAAATTTACCATGACACATCATAGTCAGATATCAGAAACACAAAATAAACAATCCTAAAGCTGAACAAGACAAACAAGACTATCTTCCACATAATGCAAAAATATGAAATAGTTCAAAGTATGAAAGAAAAAAACTGAAAACCAGGAATGTTATACCCTGCAAAGCTGTCGTTAAAACTTGATGGAGATATAAGATTATTGCAAGGCAAACACAAATGAAGTCAATTTGTGATAATCACATGAACGTTGCAGAAAATTCTTAAGAAAATACTTTAGAGGAAGAACAAAGATAGCCTCCCCCATGTGAAAATATTTAAATGATAATCCCATGAAATGAACAGAGAAACAGACTAGACCCAGGAAAGAAACATTCGTGTCAAACACAGCAACTCAGCAATGTACTACATGATACAAAAAAAGAAATACAAATAAATCAACAGAACAGACTATCACCAAACAAATTCAAAGAACCTAAGTAACCCTTTTCTACCAGAATCCTAAATGTAAACAGAATCAAGTTACCAATAAAGACTACAGATTAAAGAATTTGAGTAAAAACCAAGAATCAACTGTATGTTGTCTCAAAGAAACACACCTAACCAGTAAATAGTTTGAAAAGCTCAATTTTAACAAAACAAATTACTTATCATATGAAATATGTAAACAAGCAAGCATAGCTATGCTTATTTCAGATAAAGTAAACTCTATACTGAAACTGATTAGAAGAGACAGGAAGGGCCCTACAGATTAGTAAAGGGAACAATTGATCAAGAAGCTATAACAATAGTAAACAATTACACACTGAATATTGGAGTCTCAAATTTTACAAAATGAACACTAAAATGTATAAACCCTAAAAGTTATAAAGGCCATGCTGCTCTTGAGTCAGTAATAATCAGGGACTTTACCACCCTCTCTTTTTTATATAGATCTGGTAGTTTAATATGTTTTATTTTTCAGCAATACATGGAATCTTTTCCAGAATTAATCATATCAGGGGACATAAGTCTCTATAAGCATAAATATTAAGATATCTCCTTTCAATTTAGCAGAGCACTAGAGAATAAAAGTAAATCAACAAGAGAAACCACAGAAGCCTCAAAAAATATTTGGAGACAAAATGACATTCATTTATATGAACTATGGGTCATTCAAAAAATTAAATATGAAATTAGAAAGTGTCTAGTGGTGAATAATAATGAGAAAACAACTTATCAGAACCACAGGGATGCATCCAAAGTAGTTTAAAGAGGAAAGTTAATGGTAATAAGTGCTCACAGTAAAAAAAAAATCTGAGAGATATCAAACAGACAACTGATATACCTTATGGCTTGAAAAACAGCAAATGTTCAAATTTAATCCCTGGAGAATACAAGAAATAATAAAGATTAGAGAAGAAATTAACAAAATAGAAACCAAAAGAACAATACATAAAATCAAAGTACTGCTTCTTCAAAAATGAAAACATTATTGACAAATCATTATTCAGTCTGACAAAATGAAAAGAGAAGGAAATTACAGAATTAAAAATATAAAGAGTGTCACCACAAGAGACTCCAATAAAATGCATAAGATTTGTAGAGATTATTATGAAAATCTGTACACTAAAAAGCTGGAAAATTTAGAAAAAAATAGAATAGTTTCTAAATGTATATCTTCTGCCAGAATCAAATGAAGAAGACATAAATGACTCAAACAGATACAGTACAAGCAACGAAATAGAAGCTGTAGTAACAAAAAATCCCTTTTCAAAGAAAAGTCTAGGACTGGACAGCTGAAGTTTATCCAAATTCCAGGAAGATCTCATACTAATAATTACTAAATATGCTACAAAAGTAGAAAACAAAGGAACATTATCAACTTCAGTCTGTGAAGTCAATATTATTCTGACACCAAAACCATTTAAAGACACAACAAAAATCAAAACTATGGAACAGTTTCTTTGATGAACATGAAAGTAAAAATTCTCAGCAGAATAATTGCAAACTAAGTTCAGGAACGTATTAAGAAGATCATATATAATGACCAAGTGGACTTCATCTCAGAAAAGCAAGGTTGGTTCAATATATGTAAATCAATACATTTACTATACAATATAAACACACTAAAGCACAGAAACTATCTTGATTTTGTTGCTCAAAGGGTTTTTGACAAAGTTCACCATGCCTTCATGATAAATGTTGGGGAGGTGTTAGGAGCAGATAGAGCATACCTCAAAGTAATAAAAACTGTGTGAAACCAACCTAGAGCCAACATTACAGTAAAGAAAGACACACTGAGAGCATTTCCTCTAAAATCGGGAACAATACAAGATGCCCACTTCTCTTCTCTGATTTAATATAGTATAGTAATTAAAGAAGAGAAATTCATAAAAGAGATTAAAATATAGAGGAAGAGGTCAAATTATACTTATTTTCAGAAAACATAGTTCTATACTTAAAAGACCCTATAGAATTTACCCAAAAACACAGCAAAGTTGAAGTATATAGTATTAATATAAAAAACAGCAACCATCTTATGTACCAACAATAACCACCCAAGGAAAAAAAGAAAAATATTCCATTCAAATAATACCAAAAAATTATATACCTAGGAATACACCTAACCAAAGAAGACAAAAATATATCTATAACAAAAATTTCAATACACCAAAAATAAAGAAATCAAAGCCAATACCAGATGATGGGAAAAAAAAAAAAAAACTCCCATGCTCCTGGGTAGAGAATCATAACTGTGACAATCGCCATACTTCCAAAAGCAGTCTAAAAGTTCAATGCAATACTTCTCAAAATTCTACTGCTGTATTTCATAGGAATAGAAAATTTCCAGTAATTTTTATGGAATCATAAAAGACTAGGTATAGCTGAAGCAATCCTGTGGAAACATCAAAATACAAACCCAAATTTACTACAGAACTATTGTGTCAAAGTCAGCTTGGTCAGAATAAAAACAAACAGTTGGAACAATGGAGCTGAATAGAAGACCTGGAAACAAAACAGCAAAGTTATGCCCATTTAATTTTTGACAATGAAGGCAAAAATATTCATTGGACAATGATAGCCTATTGAATAAGTCTTGGCAAAAGAGGACTTCCACCTCTGAAAGAATGAAACTAGATTCAAACTTTACTACAAAATCTATTCAAAGTAGATCAAAGATCTTATTCAAATCTGAACTTTGGAAATCCCAAATGAATGTATGAGGAATATTTTTCAAATCACAAAGGTAGCCAAGAACTGCATGAATAAAATAATAGGGCCTGAATTATCCCCAAGTATCAAGAAACAGGACTACATGAAATTAAATTTTCTGCAGAGAAAAGGAAATTATTTAGCAGAGCAGGCACACAACCCACAGAATGGGGGGAAATCTTTATAATCTATATATGAGGCAAGGGGCTTATATACAGAATATACAAACAACTGCAAAAATTAAATATCAAGGAAAGATAACTAGCAATAACATCAACAACAAGCCTACTTGGGGCTGGAGAGATGGATCAGCAGTTAAGAGCACTGACTGTTATTGCAGAGGACCTAAGTTCCCAGCACCTCCATGGTGGGTAATAAACATTTATAATTCTAGTTCTAGGGAATACGACATCTGCTTCTGGCCTCTACAGGCACTGCACAACATGGTTGCACTTATATACATGTAAGCACAATGCTCACACAGATTAAAATAAGGATAAATAAAAACAATAGGCCAACCAACCAAACATATGTTTTTTGAAAAAGATATACAGGTGGTCAACAACTATTTTTAAAGTATTCAATATCCCTAATCATCAGGGAAACACAAATATAAAACTACCTTCTTTCTTAAAAATATTTTATTATTTTCATTTATTTATATGACTGTATTGTCTGCGTATGTGTGAGCGTACCTATGTCATGCAATGCTTGCAGAGGTCAGAAAACCATGTCCAGTTCTCCTGGAACTGGAGTTACAGATGGTTGTTAGCCATTGTGTGGTTGTTGGAATTTGAACCAAAGTCTTCTGGTGGAACAGCCGGTGCTCCCAACCACTGAGAAATCTCTCCAGCCCCTTAAAACTACTTTCCAAAGTACCACTTTACCCCAGTCAGAATGGCTATTATCACAAAGCCTAACAAGGTTAACAATGGAAAGAAAGAGTAACTCTTATTAAGTGCTAGTAATGCTAGAAATCAGTAAAGCCGTTATGGGAATCAGTTTAGAATTTCCTTTAAAAATTATAAATAGAACTACCAATTATCTCAGTCCTGGGCATATACCTAGAGAACTCCATATTTAAATATAAAATACCTGTACCACAATGTTTATTATTGCTCTACTCAGCAACTACATCAAGGAAATGGAAGCAACCTCTCTGTCCATCAACAACTGAATGAATAATGAAAATATGGTACACATATAAAATGGAACATCTTTCAGCTCTAAAGAAAAATGAAATCACAAAACCCACAGCAAAATTGATGAATGTAGATTATATAATATTAAGTGAAGTCACCCAATCACAGAAATGAAATACTGCATATTTTTCTCAAATGTGTTCCTTAGTCTATAATGTATTTGTGTATATGTGTAAAAATGCATGTGTAAGAATACTATAATATTTATAATTGAGAACAAGAGAGGGTAATTTGAAAGAAAAAGCATAGGTTTGTCTCCTTTTACTGATGGTAGAGGGGTGAATTTAAGTGTCTGTGTATTGAAGTTGCAAGAATCATTTCTGCATTCCATAATAGTCAAATGAATGTTGTTCATTTTCGGAAGTGAATATGGGAGGTGGGCTTCCTTTCTGATTCCACTGACCATTAGGGCAGTGAAAATTGGCCACGACTGGACATTAAATGGACATTGATCCACTTGGAAAAAGTGATTTATTTGGTTGTTAATGTTTGCTGTAGCCCTGTGTCTTCTGCTTGGCTGCTTTTTATGCATTGTTGGAAATTCTTTCCTTAAATATTTGTTTATTATTAATTAATTAATTTATTTATTTTTCAGAATCTCCCTGTAGCCCCAACTGGTTTAGAACTTACTCTGTAGACCAAGTTGGCCTTGTTCTCCCAAAGATCCACCTGCCTCTGCATTAGTGTGTTGCCTGCATGCATGTAAATGCAACTGTGCCTTGCAATGCCCACTGAAGTCAGAAGAGGTCATTGAAATCCCCTGAAACTGGAGTTTGGATGATTGTTAGCCACCATGTAGGTGCTGGGATTGAACCCAGGTCCTCTGTAAGAGCAGCCAGAATTCTTAACCACTGAGACATCTCTCCAGCCTCAGTGTTTGGAAATTCTTAAATAAAACTAATTTTTTTAAAAAATCTAAAAACAGTTGAAATCCAGGAGCAGATCAGCAACTCTTTTTTTTTTTTTTTTTTTTATTTTAATTGATTTATAATGAAGGTAGAAGCAACAGTACACTTATTCCCTAAATAAAGTTTTCAGTAGCATCTATGATTATTCAGTAGAGAATTAATTATGAAATCACAGAGAGGGTACCTTTCATAGAACAATGGTTTGTCTTGTCAGAGTTTGCCAAGAAATAGCAGAATTCTAGAACATAGACCCAAATAGCAAAAGAAACCAAAGACAATTAAAAAGTTATTATCAGAGACAAAACCTCAATCTTAATTAAAATCTATCTATATCTATCATCTATCTATCTATCATTTATCTATCATCTATCTATCTAATCTATTCATTGATCTATTTATCTATCATCTATCTATCTATCTATCTATCTATCTATCTATCATCTATCTATCTATCATCTGTATGTTTACCTTTTCAAGAAAGCAATATCCATTGGAAATTCCCTGTTCAAAAGGCTGTCCTTTGGCTTGGAATGCAGTTCATTGGTACAGGGCTTGCCTGTCACACATCAGATTGAGTTTATGGCACACACTTATAAATCTTCTCACTCAGAAGGGGAAGTTAGGAGGATCAGAAGTTCATGGTAATCCTCAGCTACTTCTGTGAAAGGTCAGTTTCAGTTAGAAACTGTCTCAATAAAACAAAATAGCCCTCATGTTTAATATAGATATTGCTTTGCACAGTTTGTGTTCCACATGAACTTAATGGGGACATTTATTATGTAAGAATTGTTAAGTATCTTAACAGTAATATGCGCAAAGACTCTATTATCATAAAACTGTCTTAAAAGGAGTAATATAAAAGATTTTCATGTAAAAAATACTGACCTAGGCTCTCCTATCCTCAGGCCTCTTGGGCTAGGTCTATTGCGTGGCCCTCTGCGCCTTGACCCCCCCAGCCTCATTCACCCTTCCATCTCCCCTGCTGTTCTCTACTCCTAGTTTGGGCCCTGTGCCGTTCATACTCTTGGGGCCCCAGACACCTGCTTCCTGATCCTTTTCACCCAGACCAGCTTGGGGCCTTCTTTGGGCCCCAGGAGCACTGCTTCTGGACCTGAACCCCCACTCACCTCTCTCTGCTTCCCTGGACCTGCACCACGGGCTAACTCTCCTAACTTGATCTCCTATCCTCAGGTCTCTTGGGCTAGGTCTATTGGGCAGCCCTCTGCGCCTTGACTCCCCCAGCCTCATTCACCCTTGCATCTCCCCCGCTGTTCTCTACTCCTAGTTTGGGCACTGTGCCATTCCCAGTCTTGGGCCTCAGACACCTGGGGAACGAATACTGCTTCCTGATCCTTTTAACCTAGACCAACTTAGTGCCTTCCTTGGGCCCCAGAAGCACTGCTTCTGGACCTGGTCCCACCCTCACTTCTCTCTGCTTCCCTGGACTGCACCACCGGCTAACTCTCCTAGCCTGCTCTCCTACCCTCAGGCCTCTCTTGGGGTAAGTCTATCTGGGAGCCCTCTGTGCCTTGACTCCCCAGCCACATTCACGCTTCCATCTCCCCCGGTGTTCTCTACTCCTAGTTTGGGCCCTGCACAATTCCTAGTCTTGGGTCCCCAGACACCTGGGGAACCAATACTACTTCCTGATTTTTTTCACCCAGACCAACTTAGTGCCTTCCTTGGGCTCCAAGAGCACTGCTTCTGAACCTGGCCCCGCCCTCACCTCCCTCTACTTCCCTGGTACTGCAACACCCACCAGCCTCTTTCTAGGGCTGACAGCCTCTTTCTGGGGCTCCAAGGCTTAGCTTTCCACTCCCTGATACTTTGTATCCAGTACAACCCAGCTACTCAATCCACTCGCTGGGAAATCTTGGGGCTTCTTCCCACCCCATCTGCCTTTGCATCCCTGCATAGCGTGGTCACTGCCAGGGTCTCAGGTCAGTCCAACACCCAAGTTCCTGAGGCCAAAAGCATTCTTAGAAGATTCCAGACCTAAGGAGAAAGTCTGAAA
>NW_008336901.1:2211309-2213104 GCF_000622305.1 Nannospalax galili
CTTTCTTTCTTTCTTTCTTTCTTTCTTTCTTTCTTTTTTTTTCTTTTGTCTCTACATTCTTCCCAGGTGATCCCACCAATTCCAAGGGCTCTTAAAAGCTTAATATGTTGCAAATTTTCAAGTCTCTCTCTAGGTTTGTTGTCTCTCAGAGCTGTAGATATTAATATTTGACTGCCCACTGGAGTTTTCTCAGGGATGTCCAGAAATGCCAGTGCCAGGAGGTACTGTCCCACAAAGCCTACTGTTCTTCCAGTGTTCCCCGAGTGAGTGCCTTGCACTAGCATCCACCTCACTGGCCAGGCCAGAGGTCCTATCTTCATTTTAGTCTTCTTTCTCGTCCCTACAATGCTGTGTATCATTAAATTCTCCATACATTTTGAATTTACATTTTCTTGCCTTTCTTAAGAGCAGAGACACCTAAATTAACTTCTTATCTGATGAAGGCAGCAGCTTCCTAAATAACTTCTTTTGCCAAGGCTCTCCACAGCTATGCTCACCTCCTTACTCCAGCTTTTGTCAGGATGAAATTACAAAGAATGTGTTTGGTAAGTCACCCCCAGCTTAAAATTGAAAGTTCATCATTGCTTTCAAGAGAAAATCCAAGTCATGTAGGACCCTTCATCGTCTGTCCTCCTCTATTGCTCATGCTTACTGTCTTACAACTATAGCAAGAATATAAACAAAAAAAATGACAGGATTCAATACTCATCTTTCATTAATAACTTTAAACATCAATGGACTGAACTCCCCAGTCAAAAGACATAGACTATATGAATGGATTAAGAAACAAAACCCACTTTTTGTTGTCTGCAAGAAACTCATCGCACTTTCAAGGACAGACACTATCTTAAAGCGGAAGGATGGAAAAAAAATATACCAAGGAAATGGCACTAAGAAAAAAGCAGGCATAGCAATCCTAATAACTGACAAAATAGACTTTAAACTGAAACTAACCAGAAAAGACAAAGAGGGCTATTTCATTTTGATCAAAGGAACAATCAATCAAGAAGATATTACAATCATGAACATATATTCACCAAACTCGCATGCACCCAACTTTGTAATAAAAATACTACAGGACTTTAAGACCCAAATTAACCCCAGCTCATTAATAGTAGGGGACTTAAAAACCCCCCTATCTCCATTAGATAGGTCAACATGCCAGAGAGTTAACAGAGAGACATCTGAATTAAACAAAACCATATATCAAATGGACTTAACAGATATCTACCAAGTATTCCACCCAAACACCAAAGGACATACTTTCTACTCAGCACCACATGGAACTTTTTCCAAAATCGACCATATACTGGGGCACAAAACAAAGCTCAGCAAATACAAAAAGATTGAAATAATTCCATGTGTTCTATCAGACCACAATGCAATAAAATTCCATGTGAGACCACAATGCAATAAAACTTACAATCAACACCTGAAGAAGCCAAAATCACCACACGAACACATGGAGATTAAACAACACACTCCTGAATGATGAATGGGTCAAAAGAGAAATTAAGAATTAAGAAAGAGTATTTCTGGAATTAAATGAAAAGGACAATACAACACAACAAAACCTCTGGGACACGCTGAAAGCCATTCTTAGAGGGAAGTTTATAGCTCTAAGTACCTTCATCAAAAAATCGGAAAGCACACAAATAAATGACTTAACACTGCAACTCAACACACTTGAAAAGCAACAGCAAACAAAACCCAAACCATGCAGACAAGAAGAAATAACAAAAATCAGGGCAGAAATCAATGAAATTGAATCAAAGAAAACAATACAAAGAATCAA
>NW_008336901.1:2214418-2215483 GCF_000622305.1 Nannospalax galili
TTGCAGAGACACTTGTACATCCATTTTTGTTGCTTCTCTTTTCACAATAGCTAAGAGATGGAAGCAACCTAGGTGTCCCTCAATTGATGAGTGGATAATGAAAATGTGGTTCATATATACGATGGAGTTTTACTCAGCAGTAAAGAAAGATGAAATCATGAAATTTGCAGGTAAATGGATGGAACTAGAAACTGTTATACTTAGTGAAGTAACACAATCTCAGAAAAAAAAATCGACATATGTTCTCCCTCATATGTGGATCCTAGGATCAGACTCTGATAAATAAGTATGCAAACAGACATAACTCCAGGAACTAGGAAAAGGGTAAGGAAACTGTGAGGTAAAGGAGAAGAAATAACCTGAAGGAGAAGAATAGTAGGCAACAGACATTAAGAAGGGAGATATTGGTAAAAGTTGGGTTAGAGTAAGGGAGGGGGGAGGGAAGGGTATATGAGGAACCTAGGGGATAGGAGAAAGAAGCAGTTCAACAGAGGTAGGATCATAGGAGCAAGGGTATTAGTAAGGAAGAAAGAGGGGGAAGTGGCGACACCTTAAGTTTGAAAACCATGATAGAGGGGTGAGACGATACAAGAGAGAAACAATCCCTAGCTAGTCACGAAAACCAAAGGTAACCATATTATTCCTACGATCTACTGACAAATTATACATAACAGATCAAGAAATATATCTCTAGATAAGGTTTATTTGAGACCAACTGGTCATTACCCAAGATTTATCTGCAGGAAAAACAGTAATTAAAAATGCCAGAATGGTGGAACTAACCTTCTTGGATATCTAACAGACATACCTTGAGATCTATACTAATTGGGTCAGAGGGACACAAAGGACACTTTTTGCTCCTTGCCCTCCTAGGTCGATTAGTTCCCAGGGACTATGAGTATCTCGCAAAACGTCCTGTAAATGTGGTGGGTCATCTGACCTCTTGATCAAGGAGGCCAAGGAGACCCCACCAGATGGACTTGAACCAGTGTCCAGTCTATAAAGAGGAGGGTCAACACAGAGGAATCATTTCCTCCATGCTTCCAAGAGAAGCCAACAATGGTC
>NW_008336901.1:2215919-2228888 GCF_000622305.1 Nannospalax galili
GACCCCAATTCTATCCAAAGGAATACTGACAATGGCTTGCCGTAGATGAGGAACAGCTGATTCTCCTGGAACAGGGACCTCTGGCTAACTATATTTACCAGAAGGGCAGATAGGGGGGAATAGATGAGGGTGCTGACAGCACAGTGGACAGTGGCAGGCATGGCAGAGTATGGAGGCTCTAGTGGGAGAGGAAGGCTGTCTGACGAGTTCATATTCATGCTCAGATGACAAGGAACTCAGAAAGTAAATGACTGTGACTAGTAATAGTCATATATATAGAGATTAGAAATGCATGTGAAAACCTCTCAATGTCAATTGCCCTGGAATGAATTTTTCTGTATGAAACTGTGTATTTTAACAACGTAGTGGAGATCTTGGTTTTCTGTATGAAACAGTATATTTTACAAATGAAATGGAGGTCTTTTTTCAAGGTTAAAACCTCATTCAATTTTATGTCTTATAGGGTTATACTGAGTACAATAATGTATAACTATATTAATTCAACACTGTGAATCTAAAAATTATAGCTACTTTTGAAAGAGATGCAAAAAAAATACTGACCTAGGGAAACTTAAAAATGATGATTTGTACATTTCAAATGGCATAAAATATATGAGGAAACCTATTCCAAATTTAGAGATGAAAATGCAGATGAACTCTCACACAAAAGTTTTAGTTGGAAAAAAGCAGGATTCCCTTTTCAGGCGTTGTATTGCAGGGTGTGATGTCTGGTTGTCTTTGTAAGCAAAGAGGACAATGTAAATATTCTTTAGTTGTTGACAATTTCCTAACTTCATACAAGTATAGAATGTATTGTGAATATATTTACCACACAGTTATTTTGTCTTCTCTGCCACTCACCCTGCTGATACTTCTCAACTAGTCCTTCCATACTTTACTGTCCATTTGTGTGTGTGTGTGTGTGTGTGTGTGTGTGTGTGTGTGTATAATGTTCAACTTAATGAACTTAATTAGGACTCGTGTATTAGCTTGAGCAGAGGCCATTCATGGGATCCTGAGCAACTTACCAGTGACTATACCACTGATGAAAATGTTTCTCTTCCCCAAGTGGATGTTAACTGCCAGTAGTGATAGGGCTCAGATCTAGGTTGCCCAAGACCCAGAAACCATGAGGCTCCTCAGAGAAGCTGAGTCAACCAACTTCCAGTCACCTGCGAGTTCACAAAAGCAGCCACTGGGAAATTAATGACCCATGTACTCTGATCACCAGAGCATGCCGCACAGGCTGACAAACAGGTTTCCCAAGCCCTTAGCTGTAGTTAATTCCTAGAACTCTGTAATTGTAGAAAAACATGTTTTACAGTAACTGTTTTCCCCAACATGCTTCACCAGGTTCATACCCCACGCCCTCCATTGAGCAAGCAGCCCCCTAAACCATCCCAAACAGCAGAAAAATATACTCTTTTTTCTCATTCTTTCCCTTTATAAGCTATCCCTCTGCAGCCCTTAGGCTGCTGGTTCCTCTCCACACCCAAGTTGAGGACCAGCCCCGCCAAGCCTAATTAAACTCTAGCTTTGCCAGAGTCCTCTTTGGTTCTGCTTTGTGGCGATTCCGACCCCTGCCACCTTTCTATCTAATGAATGGTGCTGTGGCTCGGATCACTGGATTCTATTAGGGTCTGGCCATGAAGACTCTGGCCAGACCAAGCCACTGGATACAGGCTACTGCACTCACCACAGATTTGGCCATCAGGTACTCCCCTTCTCCCTCTCTCTCTGTCTCTCTCTGTCTCTCTCTCTCCTCTCTCTGTCTCTGTCTCTGTCTCTGTCTCTCTCTCTCTGTCTCTCTCTCTCTCTCTCTCTCCTTTTTTCTTTGTGCTATACAGTCTTTGTATTTTCTATTCCTCACTAAATCATACCGGTACATCAGAGGAGCCCACGTTTTCCCCTCCCTAGTCACAGGATGCTTTTTTTAGGGACCTTCGGACACTCTCATTTTTGGGGCCCTCTCCACAGAGGGATGCCTCTCTGGACGTCAGCCTTGCAGAACAATTTGGCACACCTATTCTCTTATGCCTCTTTCCTCTCTTGTTCTCGTCCTCTCAGTCTTTCTCCTCCTCCTGGTACTTGTCTTCCTAGTCAGCCTCACTCCCAACCTCCTCTTTCCCTGGAGATTCCCATAAGCCTTCTCCTTTCCCCTCTTTATCTCTCATCTCCTCACACTCACTGTCCTTTTCATTCTCTTCCTCATAGCTTTAATTACAATGGGCAACCTCAATTCTAAACCTACTGGACTCGCTACCCTCTCTTGCCTCTTAAATTCCTTAAAAACTTTAGATCTTCTGGACACTGTCAGACCTAAGCACCTCAAATTTCTCTGCCTGGCCACAGTATAAGCTAGACAATGGTTCTTTCTGGCCAGAGACAGCAACCTTAGATTTCAATATTTTAAGAGATTTAAATAATTTCTGCCAACGTAATGGCAAATAGTCAGAATTCTCCTATGTTCAAGCTTTCTTTGTTCTGTGTGCCCGACCCTCTTCTGTGCTCCCTTTCAGACATGCCAGGTCCTCTTGGCAAGTACCCCCTCTGCTGACAGCCACCCCTCTGCTACTCCTCCTCATTACTTCCTCAAATCTGCCTTTGATCCTGACCTGGCCTATGAATGGGACCCTTGACAACCAACACCCTCTTCTTCATCCCCTTCTCCACTCCCCCTCCAGTTTTCATACTGTGGCTGCTGCCTCCACCACTGGAGATGCTGCAACCTGCCTTCCTGCTGCATCCCCCTCCACTCCGCCCCCCCCACACACACCTCATTTGCCTCATATGACACTCCTGAAACACTTACTGGAGTCTACTGGATGGCTTGCTTATTCAGTTGTCTCGGCAGCTTTCCCACATCCTTCAACTAATGAAAAGTCAACTCCTCTGTCCTCTCCTTCATCATCCCCCATCTGTCACCATGCTTGCTCACAACATGAACCCACTAACCCCTTGGGTCTCTACCTGTTGGCAAGGTAGCTGGGGTGAAGGGAGTTGTCAGAGTTCGTGTCCCTTTCTCTCTTAATGATATGTCCCAAATAGAAAAAATACTAAGATGCTTCTCCACAGACTTAGCCCACTTCATTAAAGAATTCAAATATTTAACCCTCAGTTATGACTTGAGCTGTCATGACATCTTTGTCATCCTCCAGTCTACCCTGACCTCTACTGAGAGATAACGGGTTTGGACAGTGGCCCAAGAATATGCCAGTGAACTTCATGTGTCTGATGGCATATATCCTGTTGGGACTCTTACTGTCCCCAGCCAGGAACCAGGATGGAACTATCAGGATGGAAGAGATGGGAAAAAGGCTCGTAATTTTATGATTACTTGTCTTCTTACAGGATTAGAAAAATCCTCCCATAAGATTGTTAATTTTGATAAACTAAAGAAAGTAACCTAGCACAGTTTCTGGCTAGGCTTACTGAGGCCCTGAGGCAGTACACCAGATATGATCCAGATTCTATAGCTGGCAGGTTTATGCTTAACCATCATTTCATCTCACAATCTGCCCCTGATATTAGAAGAAAACTTAGAAGGATTGAAAGGAGCTTGGATATCCCCCAGGGAGATCTGTTAAAAATGGCATTTAAAGTCTTTAATAACCAGGAGGAGCAGGCTAGGACAGACAAATTTGCCTTGTCTAAACAAAAATGCCAGCTGCTGGCCACAGATCTAAGGGCTCCTCCAAAGAAGACAATCTCAGGCTCCACAGTGACAGAATGTCAGCTACCAGGACCCTGATTCAGATGTGGACAGACTGGACATTAAGCCAGACAGTGCCCCAACCCACGACCACCACCAGAACCCTGCCCTCAATGTGGGCAGAGAGGTCATTAGAGGATCAATTGTCCTTCTTCCCCACGTCAAGGTAGGCCAGTCTCCTCCCTGACCCCATCCACTTTGCAGGGGTCCATCACCGATCTCCTGGTCCCTGGTTCCTCAGCCCCTACCTCATCTATAACCATCAATATGGAGGGGCCCAGGGTAATGGCTACAGTAGCTGAAAGTCTATTTCCTTTATTATAGACATGAGGGCATCATGGTCTGTTCTCCCCTCATACTCTGGTAGGGTTTTTCATTCACAGATCTCTGTGTTGGGGGTAGAGGGAAGACCCCGTCTCCCTAAAACAACAGGACCCTTATCTTGTATATTTTGGAAAACTCCCTTAACTCACGTTTTTTTAATCATGCCCTCATGCCCATCTCCCTTACTTGGTAGAGATCTTATACAGAAACTGTCTTTCCCTCTCTCTTTTCTTCCCTCCCCAGTCTTCATTCTCTTCCCTACAACTTCTCCCGCTCAGAGCAAAACCTGGCCACCTCCAGCATCTGAAGTTGACCCCAAGTTTGGGACACCTCCACTCCATGCCTGGCCTCTCATCACACTCCTATCCACATCACCCTCAAAGATTCCTCTATGTATCCTTTGTGGGACTCAATATCCTATTTCCCTAAAACACCACCAAGGACTCAAACCTATCATCCAAACTCCTCAAGGCTCACCTCCTCAAACCAACCCACTCCCCCTATAATACCCCCATCCTACCTGTCCTCAAACCGACAGATCTTATCATTTAGTTCAGGACCTCCAGCTCATAAATGCAGCTGTAGTCACCATGCACCCAGTAGTCCCTATACCCTGCTCTCACATATCCCCTCCTCTACCACTCATTTTGCAGTCTGGACCTGAAGGACACCTTTTTCTCTATCCCTTTACACCCTGACTCCTATGATCTTTTTGCATTCACCTGGGAGGACCCTGATTCTGGAACAGATTCCCAATTGACATGGACTGTCTTAGCTCAGGGATTCCAGAGCAGCCCCCACCTGTTTGGACAGGCCCTAGCCCGTGACCTGGCCACCTTCGACCCCACACCTTCTATAGTCCTATAATATGTAGATGACCTTCTCCTTTGTTCTCCATCCCTTTCACCAGCTCAGGCTCACACCATCAAACTTCGCAACTTTCTAGTTAATAAGGGTACAGAGTATCTCCCTCCAAGACCCAACTCTCTCTCCTACAAGTTAAATATCTGGGGTTTCTCCTTACTCCCACATCTTGTCACCTGACTGTAGATAGAACAAACCACCTCTGATCCTTAAAATGCCCACTGCTAAGGAGGAAATCTTATCCTTCTTGGGCATAGCAGGATACCTATGAACTTGAATCCCATATTTCACCCTCCTAGCACAGCCCCTCTATGAGGCATCAAAAGGAGACTCTTATGAACCTATAAAGCCCCTCGGACCAGTCACAGCAGTGTTCCATGCCATCAGGAAGGCTCTCCTAGAGGCACTGGCTTTAACCCTCCCTGACCTAGGATCCCCATTTCTCTTATATGTCACTCTGGGGGTCCTCGAACAAATGAAGGAACCCACCTTTGCCCCGTAGCATATCTTTCAAAACAACTAGACACCACCATCAAGGGGTGGCAGCCTTGTCTCCGTGCCCTGGCAGCTGCAGCCCTACTAGCTCAGGAAGCTCTTAACCTCACCCTGGGCCAGCCTATTTCTGTTTTTTCCCCCACTGTCTTAAGAACCTCCTCACCCACTCCTCTTTCAGCACTTTCGGTCCATTTAAGCTTCAACTCTTCTATGCCACCTTTCTTGAAAATCACTCAGTTACTTTAGACTCCTGCCTTCCCCTTAACCCTGGCTCACTCCTCTCTTCTGCCACACCACTCACTTATTCATGTCTGGAGACCCTCCAGGAACTCACCTATCTGGACTCCTGGGTTTCTTTCCAGCCCCTACCCGATTCAGATCTAACCTGGTTTGTGGACAGCAGCTCAACCCTGACCCCTACTGATCATGCTGGGAAGGATATGCTATCGTCTCCCTCAAAGGCATTATTGAATCTGGACCTCTACTTCCTGGCACCACCTCACAGAGGGCAGAATTCATAGCACTCACCAGAGCCTTAACTTTGACCAAAAATCTAAAGATCAATATTTTCACAGATTCTAAACATACCTTCCATATACTTCATCATCATGCTTCTATCTGGAAAGAAAAAGGTCTACTTACCACAAAGGGGACCCCCATTATTAATGGTTCGTTAATCCTTAAATTATTGGAAGCATCTTATCTTCCTGCCAAGGTAGCTACAGTCTATTGTAGGGGGTACAAACCTCTCACTGATTCTATTGCCAGAGGCAGTGACTTACCTCACCTAGCAGCTAGGGAGGCCAGCAAATGCCAATATCATGCTGCTAATCTGTCTTTCTTAGCTCCATCAGGGTTCATGCCATCCTACACCCGTCAACAACTTAAATCTCTTTCAGATAAGGGGGCTACCTCAACTGTAGGAGGATGGATGATTCTTGGGGACAGGTACTGCCTACCAGAAGACCAGGTCTCATGCATTCTGACCCACCTATATAACATCTTTCATATTGGGGCTTGCCCACTTTATAAATTTCTTGAACCCCTCATTTTTCACCCTAAACTCCTTCCCCTTCTCATAGAAGTCACCTGTTCCTGTCCCATCTGTGCCGCTGTCTCCCCTCAAGATGGGGGCTGCCCACCTCCCTGCTTTAAACCCCACCAACATAGAGGAGCCCTCCCTGGTGTTGGTTGGCAACTAGACTTTACTCATATGCCAGCCTGCAAAACATTCAGATACCTACTAGTCTTGGTAGACACCTTCTCATGATGGATAGAGGCTTTTCCCACAACAGGGGAAATGGCAGATATAGTGGCTGTCTAATTCAAAAACATCCTCCCCTGCCTTGGCCGCCCCCTTACCCTCCAATCAGACAATGGCCCAGCCTTCATCTCTAAAGTAACACAGACAGTGTCTCATTCCCTAGGCATAACCTGGAAGCTATACATTCCCTACCATCCCCTCTCATCAGGCAAGGTGAAATGAGCTAATTCACTTCTCAAGGATCACCTTACTAAACTCTCCTTGGAATTACACCCATCATGGGTGGCTCTCCTTCCCCAGCTCTAACCAGGTTACAAGCCATCCCATGAGCTCCTTCCTTTTTAAGTCCTTTTGAGCTCATGTATGGCAGGCCTTTCCTCCTGAGCAATCTGCTACTTCAACAATCTTCTCCCCTCCATGACTACATACCTGCTTTCACTCTTCTACCGAAACTCCTCAGGGAGCATGCTGACCAGATTATCCCACAGGCATCCAAAGACCGGATCACCCATCCCCTCAGCTGGAGTCTATGCCTACCTGCAGTCTACTGATAAACACAAGGGATTAAAAGGAATCCTCCAGTAGTGTTGGACTGGACCCCACATCATGATCCTGTCTACTCCAACAGTAGCCAAACTCCTAGGACAACCAGGCTGGATCCATGTCTCTAAACTCAAGCCTGCTCAGGAAGGCAGCAAGTACCAGGTAGTTTTTACAGGACCCCCTAAAACTAAAAATCTCCAAAGTCCCCTCCCTTACTGACATTGAATAATGAAGGGCTTTCTTCTTCTGCTTCTTCCTCTTCTTATACCACCATTCACTATTTTTGCCTCCCTCTGCTCAACTCCTCCCTGTAAGTTCACCTTTGAGGTTTGGGAAATTGATGATAAGAATCAAGAAATTAACCTCGTAAATGCCTCCAAATGTTTAACCCCTAACTGTCCATCCATAGACCACTTTTTTACACTTCCCAGGAACCCCAGTGACCCAAGGTTCCTTTGCTTTATATAAAACCAAACTAACCAGGATTGCAAGGATCTGGGGGGATAGGAGGGATGCCCATCTTGGAACTGCAGATACCATTGAGCACCCTCTTGGAGGAAGTTACGTATAGAAGGAATTAGGTGAATACAGCTCAGTCTTGTATGAAAAAATGGACATGAAGGCCACCAGGTGAAGTTCACCATTCCTAACCCAGCCAACTGGCTGAGAGACAGAATTGCTGCAACAGGAGTATATCATGGCTGGCCTAGCTACTCCACCAGAATGCGACTCAAATTTAAGAAAACTATTGAAAGCTATCAGACTCAGCAAGCAATACAAAACCTTAACATCACCAGACAACAAATAGTACAACAGCTTCACTGCTTAAATACTTCTACCAGCTTCTCATGGGACACCATTCTCTCTTTCCCTATCACTCTTAAAGAATTTTTCTGACTTTTTGCCTCCACTTGTTTCTTGTGCACCCCATTCCAGGGTTCACTTCTCCTTCCCCTTCCAATACAAAATGTTACAAATCAGTCCTCTTCCCAATGTCCCCCAACCCCACTATTCCTCCCTCCTTTCCCAGCCTATTTCAACCAGTCTGAATGCCAGGCCATCAACATCACACAGTGCCCTGATTCCTCACTACAAAATATAACCATCCAGGGAAACACTTCCTTAGCCCCAGGGCTACTCTTTCTCTGCTCATCACTGGTATACACTTGTGCCTCCCCTCATACCTGGGGTCCATGCAACCCTGTCACCCTTGTAGCCAACTAAGTCTTTTCACTTCAGGAGAAGTCTAGAGTCTTCTGCCTAGTATGAACATTGGCTTGAATTCCTTGGATGGACTATGACGACGGGAGAGATCAGCTACCCTAGCAGTTCTGGTGGGAATTAGTCTGGTTACTGCCGTGGCCTCAGCAGGTCTCGCTGCTGGGAGCCTCAGAAAAACCCTAATAGCAACCCAACAACTTTCCCAGGAGATCTGAGACCTGAGTGACCAACTCTCCTAGTCAGCTACTGAGAGCACTGCCCAATCTATTCAGATTCTACAACAACAACTCTTCTCCCTGGCAAAAGTTGCTCTCCAAAATAGAAGGGCACATGACTGCCTAACTGCTAACTGAGGAGGAACTTGACTTTTCCTGGGAGAAGAATGCTGCTATTATGTCAATCAGTCAGGTAAAATAGAATACAATCTCCAACGCCTCCAGGGTAGGCACAGTATCTTTCCCAAAGTTATAACAGAGATAGTCACTATTGGCCTCATTTTGACAGTGGCCCCATGCTTCATCCGCTGCCTTCAGGATCATATCACCAATTAACACACACCAGCTTTAACAAACTTTTACTTACTCTTCTCCAGCTGCATATTAAAAACTGCCAAGCATGATGGAAGGAGAATGCTCTAATGCCAATGGATACCAGGAAATGACAGCCTGGGAGAGAAGGCCTTCCAGATCCAGCCTCATCAAACCCCTTTCCCTTTTTGTCATCGACCTTACCCAGCAGGAAATAGCCAGATGAGAAACGCCGTCCCCAATCCTATACTATAAAAGGCTGGAATTATAGGGCTCAGATCTAGACAACCCCAGACCCAGAAACCATGAGGCTCCTCAGAGAAGCTGAGTTAACTAACTCCCAGACACCTCTGAGTTAACAAAGCAGCCCCTGGGAAATTAGTGACCAATGTATTCTGATCACCAGAGCATGCCCCAAAGCCTGACAAACAGGTTTCCCAACCCTTTAACTGCAGTTAATTCCTAATTGTAGAAAAACATGTTTTACAGTAAGTGTTTTCCCCAATATGCTTCACCATTTACAGACCCCATGCCCTCCATTGAGCAAGCAGCCCACAAAACAGTCCCAAACAGCAGAAAAGTATTCTCCGTTTCCTCATTCTTTCCCTTTATAAGCTACCCCTCTGCAGCCCTTAAGCTGCTGGCTCTTCCTCACACCCAAGTTGAGGACTAGCCCCCTAAACCTAATCAAACTCTTGCTTTTCCAGAGTCCTCTTTGCTTCTGCTTCATGGCTATCCCAACCCCTGCCACCTTTCTGTCTAACAAATAGAACCTCAGGGAGGGTGTGATATTATGAGCCCCTCCTCTGACAATGGTGCTTATAAGAATTCTACTTGGCATTTAAGGGGATTTTCCTCTGTATGATATAAACCATTTCCCCTTTGTTTATAGATACATACTGGCATTATTCTGCTCTTAATATTTATTTTTGTTGTCAATATTGTTAATTTTTAAGATTTTAAAGTTAAAGTGATAAGGGTTAGGTGTATTTCATATACCTGATGGATGGAAAGTTCAGCAACAAAGATCACTTGATATTCTTCCAGGGGACTCAAGTCAGCTCTCAGCACCCACATCCAGCAGTTCACAAACTCTAGGATATCCAACTACCACTTGTCACCTCTGTGTCTCTCTGTATGTATGCATATATTGTTGACAAGGAGAAAGAGAAAATCATTCTATTTAATGAGTGATAGAAGACTCTGACCATTCCACTTTCCAAGAGGAATCAAATTTAATTATAAAACTATAAAATCACTTAACATTCTCTACAAAAATATTGAATCAATCATATTTGAAAACTGAATCAATCATATTTCCTGCTTCATCTGATGCATTAAATGAGAGTTAATATAACTGCAAGATATAATGCCAATGCATACCATATAATCCTTAGTATATAAGGAATAGATTGCATGAGTTGTAGTAATGGTAAGAATAGTAGCTATACTAGAATTGATACCAAAACAATATTTCTTGTAATATATTTAAAGTTGTGCCTAGATAATTCATCATTTGATAGTATGTAAAATATGTTGACTTCATATGGAATTCTAGCAGATTTTAATCTTTAAAGTGTTTGAGTATATATGCAACATTTCATAGTTAATATTCTTTAATTTTTGAGAAACCTTATTTCCCATATTCATTATTAAAGCCTATGTTTTTTTCTTCAAGCATATTATATTTATGGAAATAATTGTGTATATCTATATATTTTTGATTTGGGAAATCATTGTGAGACTCTATTGATATAAAATACTTTCTTTTGAGTTCATATTATTCTAGGGGAAGGGTTAGCTCAAGACAGCAATTTTTAAAGTGTTTGATACTAGAATTTAAAAATGAAGGATGAATAGCAATAGGTATTCACCAAATTTATTAGTAGAATCAGTTAAATACATTGCATTTTACTTATCAGATAAAGGAAATTATGTAATATAAATACTATTGGACAATCTAATGTAAATTTATAGGACAAAATTTTGCTTCTCAAAATTAATTAAGTAGATATTGTTAGGGAAAGAGAAATTTACTGTTGTTTGAATTTACTGCTTGTCTGAATTTACTGCTTGAATTTACTTGTTTGAATTTACTGCTTGTAACCAATTAACTCAACTGGAGACACAGGCATCTGGAGATAGGGGAAAGTGCTACAGCCCCCGGAGCCTGGCCTGTCTGATCTGTGTCATGTCACGTAGGCATGTCTGCTTACACAAGATAACAAGGAAGGGCTGTGCCAGGCGCATACCACCCATCCCTCCCCGATTGGGACACCTGAAGGGAGCTGTAGCATTTTTCTTGAAGTTACTGGTTTGTGAAATGCCTGCTTTGAAACTATTGGTTGTATAAACGTGGGCTTTTGTGTAACAGTTGTGGGAGCCCATATAATCTTTACCTGAAATTGCCTCAGGGTCGATCGCTCTAACCAGACCTGCGTGTCTTGGAAGGATGGTTGGCCCCAGCTAGCTGGTTTAATAAAACTCTGCTTGATTTTTGCATCTCCATACTCATGCATTTGTTCTACTGAAGAGACCCACCGAGTCACGGACCCTAACATTTTGGGGGCTCATCCTGGATTCGGGGAGGGGCTTATGGGGAACAAAGGACAAATGGAGGCAGAATTTCTTTTCTCCGGACAGGGCAGTGTAATTTGAGGGTCACCCCCTCATGTCTGTAAAATCCAGAATAAAGCAAGAGTCACCATCTCGTGTCTGGTCTCGGGTTAATAATCCCGAGTGAGGAATTCTGGGTTTGAGGCCCGGCACCTAGGTGAAGGTCCAGGTAACCAGCCCTGGCCCTAGGGTCCGAGAGTCTCGGCCCTAGGAAGGAAGCCTGCCAGCAAATCTGGCACCTGAGGAGGAAAAAATCGAGCTGGTCACTCTGAGGCAGTCCGAGTGGACGCCATTTGGGAGAATCACAAGAAGTCTTGGGGACCCTGAAAGTGAAAGTGGTGAGTGCAGCGCGCATCTGAGGGAAAGAAGGACCGGTCTGCATGAATATGATTCAATGTGGTGCGCGTGCTTGATGGTTGTGCTAATTATCTTACGGGGGGGGTCTGGTTTTGTATTTTTCTCTACACTCCCTATTTTAAACCTTTTCTTCCTATCTGTATCTCCCACTCCTCTCCATCCCTCTCTCCAACCACTGAGAAAGCCCCACGGGCATGGGTGGAGCAAATAAGAGCCATTAGGGCACTCGCCGCTGAAAGACTCCCGTGAGAGGATAAGAGGGTCCCAGGCATGAATCCCAGATAAATTCACGTACCCCGCAGAAGAAAAACTAGGCAATGACAGGCACCCTTCCACAAGCACACCCACTGGCCATCATTGTTTAGAGTGGCATCTTCACTTCTCCCTTTTCATCTCTCTCTCTCTCTCTTCTGTGACCTCCACCATGGGCCAGACTCAGGCCACTCCTAAAGGTTTAATCCTCTCTCACTTCTCAGGGGTGAAGGAGCGGGCTTTGAAATTGGGCCCTAGCATCAGGAAGGGGAAGTTTGGCACTTTCTGCTCGACTGAATGGCCCACCTTTGGAGTAGGTTGGCCGACCCAGGGGTCCCTTTCCCTGGACACCATCAGCAAAGTCAAGGCTGTCATTGCTCGGCCTGACCCAGAGGGCCACCCGGATCAACTCCTCTATATCCTTTTGTGGGAGAATCTGGCAGAGGATCCCCCATTCTGGTTAAGGCCCCTCTTGGTGAGAAAGCCTCATGCTTGCCCACCAAAACTCTCCATCATGGTCACCCAGGAAGGTTTGAAGTCCTCCAGTTGCAGAGGTGGGGATCCTAGTGCTCCTCCAGTTCTCCCCGAGAGCTCCTCCCTCTACCCCCCTTTTCCTGTTGAGCAGCCACCACCTTATGCAGCTCCACGGGGTGGAGAATCCGAGGCGGCCTATGGAGGGGGGGATGGAGCTGGGGGTCCCCATGGGAATCCAGTGGTTGCCCCCTCCCCAGACTCCTCTATAGGAGAGGGTGGATGACCTGGAGAGGCGGGAGGAATGCAGCTAAGGTGTCCGG
>NW_008336901.1:2232888-2233180 GCF_000622305.1 Nannospalax galili
AGTCAGCCCCTGACTATTTAAATGTGTTGCAATCCCTTGCCAAAGTACAGCAGGAAATTTGGCCCCTAATCAAAGCATACTATGAAGGTGAAAGAACCCCAATTGTGGAGCAAGGCATTGTCCCAGGGGATATGGTCTGGGTAAAAAGACACAACGTAAAAACTCTTGAACCCAGATGGAAGGGACCTTATGTTGTACTGTCTACCACCCCCACTGCCCTAAAGGTTGACGGCATCGCTCACTGGGTCCACCACACCCACGTTCGGAAGGCCTTGCCTCTCAAGGACCCGGA
>NW_008336902.1:0-688 GCF_000622305.1 Nannospalax galili
ATTAGGCTGTCTTGAAATTTCTTCCACTAGAGAAATTAGTCCTTGGCTTTCAAACTTAGCTTCAGGCAAGCTTTTTTGGTGTGTGCAGACTCCATCCAGACTCTGCCAAAATATCCCAGTTGCTGCTTAAGTCCTTATTTCCCTATATAACTACATTGTTCTCAGCACTACTTTCTTCCAGGCCCCTGCTAGAATGGCCTGTTAAGCTCTGCTTACATCAATCAACCACTTTTATAGCCCAACCTTCCAAAGTCTTGCACATTTCTTCAAAACCCCACATGGTCAGGTTCTTGACAGCCAACAGCCAACTCTCTGGTACCAATGACTATATTAGTCACTTTTCTGTTGCTGTGATAGAAACACTGACAAAAGCAATTTATAGAAGGAAGAGTTTATTTGAGCTTATGGTTCCAGGGGAATTACAATCCATTACGGCAGGATGGCATGGTGGCTGAAGATGGCTGGAGCAGGAGCAGCAGAAGTGAAGCTCTCACATCTTCATGCAGGCACAGGAAACAAGAGAGAAACTGGAGATCTGGCAAGGCTTAAGAATTCTCTAAGCCCACCCCCAATGACATGCTTCCTCCAGGATTGCTACACCTCCCAAAGCAGCACCATTATCTGGGAACAAAATCTTCAAACACTTGGAGCCTATGGGGGACATTTTCCTTCAAACCATCACACCACC
>NW_008336903.1:0-412 GCF_000622305.1 Nannospalax galili
TTTCTGGTCAGGGCCACTCCCTGATGTAAATCAAAGGCTCTTAGCCCTCTTGGCGGACCCCGACCGCCCATACGGGTGGAGACAGGATGGTCTTTCTATATCTTCCTTTCTCTCTAGTCACTAAAAAGCCCCGCGGGCATGGGTTGAGCAAGTAAGAGCCAGGGTGCTCGCTGCTAAAAGACTCCCGTGAAAGGATAAGGGGGTCCCAGACGTGAATCCCAGATAAATTCACGTCCCCTGCAGAAGAAAAACTGGGCACCGATAGGTACTCGTCCACAAGCACACTCACTGGTCATTACTGTTTGGAGTGGCATCTATCTCTCTCTCTATCTCTCTCTCTCTCTTTATCTCTTTCTTTCTCTCTTATTTTTCTCCATTTCTCTTCTAAAAGTCTTTTACCATGGGTCAATCA
>NW_008336904.1:0-203 GCF_000622305.1 Nannospalax galili
AGGGCCTGCCAAATACCCATTTCTCTCCTCCCCTCTGGGCCCTTGTTTAATTGAGTTGGAATGGGTCCTGTGCTCGATACCACCATTGCCACAAGTTCACATGTGCAAGCTTCCAGTCACCTGAAAGCTTCTGCTTTCCTGGGTTAATGAATTAGCCCCGGCTCTTACAATCTTAACACCCCCTCTTCCCAATGGTCTTTGAG
>NW_008336905.1:0-1065 GCF_000622305.1 Nannospalax galili
CTGTAAAGACGTAATATGATATGTGTGCAGGTCTTGAAGTCTTTATAAACAGCACTATAGATGTGTCGTGATAAGCAGTTATGCCATTTTTCATTTTGTACAAGCCTCCTAAAATTTAAAACATTGTCTACTATACATGAAGATGGAGAAGTTGTGTCTTTTCACTAAGCTAAATTCAGCAGTTGCTATTTGCATAAAATGCAAGGATACACATTTTGCATTAAAGTTGTATGCTTATTTTTAGCCCTTTAAACTACCTTTGAACTAGGCAAAACATAGCTGCTAAGATTAATTTTGATCTAATATTTCACTTTGGTTTATGTGTTTATTTCAGAAGAAAGTAGCAGATCGTCCGAATCGGACCCCGTCCATATGGCTGGCCATGTACAGAGCTTTTGGGCGACCGATTCTACTGAGCAGCACATTCCGATACCTGGCTGACTTACTGGGTTTTGCTGGCCCTCTCTGTATTTCTGGGATAGTCCAGCGTGTGAATGAAACCAAGAATGGGACAAATAATGCAAATGGAGTAAGTTCAGGACGGATTTACTGGTTTATTTTGTGTATCCTTTATTGAATGCAAACTATACACCTGGTAGATGAAAAGATAGGTTTTAATTTTTTTCTTTTTCCTTTTGGGACAAGACTTCAGAAACCCTCTCATCAAAGGAATTTCTTGAAAATGCCTATGTGCTGGCTGTTTTGCTCTTCCTGGCCCTTATTCTGCAAAGAACATTTCTGCAGGCTTCTTACTACGTAACCATAGAGACTGGCATTAACCTTCGTGGGGCTCTGCTGGTACGTATAGCCTGGGACGATCTATGTGTCATGTAAACGCCATGCACTGAGCAATGGTGATAAGAGGAGCTGCCCAGGAGCCTGCACTCCATTTTGTTTTCGTTTTGATATCACGACAATGCGTTTGTAGAACCTGCTTTCGAAAAGTTTGTTTAGTTGCCATGTAAAACAATAGGCTTCATTGTGACATTTTCATTTCCATGCATATGTATCATTATACTTTGTTCTTATTCAACCCCACAACCCCTCTTGCTGGTCCCCTTCCTC
>NW_008336906.1:0-294 GCF_000622305.1 Nannospalax galili
AACTAAAGAACTTGCAGTTGTTACTCATAGAGGTATTGGATGTTATTTTACTTGTGCCCATTTAGTTATAGCCCAAACTATCTTTTGGTGATGATTCTAATTAGAGAATGAGCTGATAGAGAGCCAAACTGTAGGAAATGAAAGAATTTGAAGGAGATGAATTGCAGATAGTCAGTGTCAAATTTTTAAGAATTTGAAAGCATGGAGATAAAAAATAAATCAATGTATAATGAAATGATGCAGTTGGAGGGCTAAAGCAAGAAGGAAGAATTGATAAAAAGCACATCACAAATT
>NW_008336906.1:1432-2312 GCF_000622305.1 Nannospalax galili
GTAAGAAACTTTGATATTATAAAGTAATATTTTCTTGAATTTATAGTATTCAGATTGGGAAAAGTAAATTTAGTAGTAAATTATTAGCTTCAATAAGTGAAATGGAAAGTGTTTTCGTATAAAATCAACTGTTCATGTAAATATTAAACACCAAGAGCATTTACTTTATAGGATAGGAGCCTAGAAATTGATTTTTGACCCCATTTCCAAGCTTATCTCATGCAACTCTCACAGTCACTATAGTTTGGGGGCAGGGGTATTTTTGTTTGTTTTTACCAAAGAGAATATCTTTTAGTTTGCCAAACACACCATATATTCTTCTAAGTTCTATTTCTGTAAGTTTCCAGCATCCTTTTATCTAGAGAACTATAGTTCACTTTCAAATATGCAACTCTCACAGTCACTATAGTTTGGGGGCAGGGGTATTTTTGTTTGTTTTTACCAAAGAGAATATCTTTTAGTTTGCCAAACACACCATATATTCTTCTAAGTTCTATTTCTGTAAGTTTCCAGCATCCTTTTATCTAGAGAACTATAGTTCACTTTCAAATATTAAATTGTTATTTTTAGAATGATTAGACTGGCCACTCATAACTTGATATTTTGACATGCATATGCAAATCACAGCCATGGGACTCATCCTGTGAAATCACAGAATCTCTTGGGATATGATGTAATGTGAAAGGAGGTTCTTATCCATGCTGCATTCCTACTTGCTAGCATATTTTCTGTTCATGGATGTATTTAGAAAAGGTCTATTAAACTAGTAAATATTTACAATGTGAGTTGTTCAAATTACTAATAACTTGAAACAATCATATTTGTTATAATAAAGTGACTGTGCTTCAAATTAAAGGTAACTTTGTGATTTATTTTGTGA
>NW_008336906.1:4170-5635 GCF_000622305.1 Nannospalax galili
CTTATGACATTTCTTATATATTATTACCATTTGCAGCCCTTATTCATAGTATATTTAATGCTGAGTTCATATTAATAGGGTGGTATATTGCTTAGTAAAGCTTTATTTAATTATGCATCACAAAGAATTCATATCAAGCAATTAAAACTGAAGTTTAAAGGAAAACCAAGTTTAATCATCACTCTAAGAACTATATTAATTTTCAGCTTACATATAAAAATTACTGTTTAAGCATAACACAATTATTTTAGAGTCACAAATTTTATTAGAGATAAGTATCATATTTTTATGGTTTTATTGAAAGAGGATCTCCTTGTAGCCCCAGCTGACCAGGAAGCCCCTATGTAGACCAGACTAACCTGGATCTCACAGATATCTGTCTGCCTTTGTCTCCTGAGTGTTATGAATTAAAAACATGTGCCACCAGGCCCAGAAGCAAATTTAACATTACTATTTCAAGTAAGCTCATCTTAATATATACAGAATTCAACAAAATGGCTGAAGCATAAGGTTGTTAGAAGACATAGCTGAGTTGTACCCATTTTCTTATAGAAGCCAAGGCTTTATTTTTTGAAAATTTTGTGTCATATATTAGCTTGGCATAATTAGTATAGAAAAAAAACTCCACTGTGTTGAAATAATATACTGTTAAATGTCCATCAAGGAATCGATTAATAGGGTTTTATTGCAATTTTTATCTTTTTCTAATGATGTGATGGAGTAAAAGGCAATATGGATCCTTTTATATGATCAAGGGAAACGTTGTAGGGTAAAATGGTACAGAAAAATATATTTTCCAATTATTGGAGGAAGAATGACCATGAATTGAATGTAGGTGAGGATGGGCCATGAATCATGTGTCATTCATTGTTATATGTAAGACAGATCAAACAAGTATTCTACATAGGTTACAGAATTTACTGTATGGAACCACAGCATTTTTTTAGGAACACTGTTATAAGAATTAATATTTTTTTAGTATGAATGCTTGCTGATCTTCCTAATTTTCAAGAGGTGAAGACATTCACAAACTGGGTTTGGAGATGGCTCAGTGTGTAATAAAGTTTGTAAGACCTGAATTCAATTCCAAGATCCCACATCGTGGAAGGACAGACCCAATTCCTCTAGGTCGTTCTCTGACTACAAATACTCACCAAGGCACACATGTGCACATCCACTGGTATACACAGACAGAGAGGCAGAGAGGGAGAGAGAGGGAGAAAGAGAGTGAGGTCAATTACCCAATAGATAAATGAATATTTGTAAAAAAAAAAAATCAGAGGTTGATTGCCAGATGAATTGAGTATTTAAAAATCTTTTCTGAACATTAAAGAATTCTTCAATAATGTGCTTTTCCTTTCACTTCTGATTCTAAACCTTCTGATTCTATCTGATGATATCAAATATTAATTTTGGTCTTACCCAACATCCTATATTTTCTCTTGAAAACTGAGCTAATGTGCTC
>NW_008336906.1:5718-9048 GCF_000622305.1 Nannospalax galili
AAATTTAATGGTATGCTTATGCTAGAGCATGTGAATTTAATCACATGTACAATATTCTCTGAGCCCAACACACATCTCTGCTTCAAATGGAACAAAATTCCCAGTTGGGGCTCAACCATAGCTTTCCTTTTAGCACATATTACTCCTAAGTGTGGGTGAATGTGTTCTTGTTAACTCACACACGCTTTTATTACTCTAATTGTTCTCATTTGCTTAAATTTCCTCTTTCTTTTCCTTGATTTTAATTTTTCTCATTCTTCTTTTTCTTTCTTTTTCTGTTTTACTTCAGCTCTCTCATGTTCTCTCCTTTTCACCAGTTTCTTTCTTCATCTCTTTCTATTTGTGGAATATACAGTATTGAAGAAAGCTGAGAAAATTGTACTTCATTAAATTTATGCTCAAACAGAAAAAATTCCGTGGACTATAACTCAAGTAGCTATCTAATAGCTTTATGTGATGTGAAGATATTACAACTGGGCTTTGCGATCTAAGTGTAAACAACTTGGTTTGGCAGGTTTGGTAGGTAGCCTCTGAAGTCAAAGCAGAAACTGAGACCTAAATCAAAGAAAGTGACAGGCATGCTGTTCGATGTTGTGAAGTCAGAGAAAAGAAAGAAAAACAGACTTGAATCTGTACATTATCTAGAGTTTGAATTTAATATGTAGAAGAAAAGAAAAAGAAAAGGACAAAGAATAGTAAGGCCTATGATTCCTGGATCTCTGTGCACAGGGTAGAATGATGTGGGAGTGCAAAATGGGGTGGGGAGTAGATTTTTTGACCTGAGCCCTTTGTAGAGAACTTTATTTAATCTAATTCACTGGGAGATATGGCTGGGAGAAGATGCTATCTAATGTAAAGAAACAACATTAGCAAGAATTTGAAGAACTTTAAAATAAATAGGAAAAAGGTATGTTAGAAAAACATACAGGAGTTCAATGAGCAGTTGACAATGGCTTGACGTCTGCATATTACACTATGGTTCTCAAACATCAGTGTGGATGGAACCATCTCACTGACATGCTCAGATGCTTATGGTGAATGATGGTGCTACAGGTGGGTTCCATTATTCTTTATTTCTAGGTTTTAATATTATGTTGGCTTATTGCGTAGCAAGATGATTATTTTGGAAAGACAACATCACATATCAGTGGTTCTACTCTGTCCACTCCTTCAGGGATCTTGATCTGTACTAGACTATAATAGCATTTGAAAATAATTAGGCAATACAACAAACAGTAAATTTAGATTATGTAGGTATGATGCTAATGTTGGGCAACTCGGGACTCTGAGAGACTCTCTTGATTTTCTGCATCAACTTTAATGACAATAATTATGTTATCTTGATTGAATTACCTTTTAATATTAACTATAATTTTACAAGAAGGATCAGGGAACAAATGGATAGATGATGAAATCAATACAAAATCAAGTTCTAGGCAGAATTTCATGTTTTACGATAAATTCTTGTAAAAGATAATGTATTGAAATGTGTTATTTCATAAATATAAAAAAGGCTAATTTTCCTTTATTCTTCTTGTTTCAAGACTCTGAAATGTTAAATCATGGACAATAGTAAAACATAGCCATAGTGTGAAAAGATGAAAAAAATATTACCAAATAAATATTATGAGTAGATATTTAAGCAGTTTATTTTTAAAAATTATTTTATGTGCATGAGTATTTTGCCTACATGTATTTTAAGGGCACCCATGTGTGCAATGCCCCTGGATGCCAGGAGAGGGTGTTGAATCTTCTAAAATTGGAGCTAAGAATGATTGCTAGATGGCATTTGGGTGCTGGTAATCGAACCTAGATTCTCTGTAAGAGTAGCAAGTGCTCTTAATAGCTGCACCATCACTCCAGCACCTAAACATTTTATTTCATATTTGTATTCAAATTGCTTACATCTGCTTGAATTTCAGGTCCTTCTTTGTGAGACTAAATAAATATCAACTTTCAGAGAATCTTTAAAGTATAAATAATTACAGATGGGAAAGTGTATAATTTAGAAATATCTGGTTACATATGATTTTTGTAATATATGTATACTACATTATTAAAGATGTAAAATCTTCAATATTGGTATAGTAAATACTTAAAACAAACAGGAAATTGTCTAAATTTGGGGGATTATTTATATAAATTTGCTATATATTACACAGTCCATCCTTTCATTTGTCTGTTGATTTTTCTCTATTTGGACTATAATGTGGATTCAGTGTTATTTTCTAGTTATCTAAAAACCCTTGTTCAGACATGCCAATTTCTTATTTAATACATATTAGGTATGGAGTATTATTCCATCATATTTGTGATATCAAAGCAATTATCATTCATAATATACATAGAATTTTATAATTCTGATGTTTTAAAACGTTTAGCAAGTTGATTCTTTGGGAGAAAAGAGAGAAAAAACTATGTCATAATTTACTTGTTAACAGGTTTATGCACATTTTAAAGTTACATAGAAATATTTTGAATGTTTGTAAGCTTGTATGATGATCTGAATGATTAAATATTATTTTGTTTGCAAATGAAAAAATCTACAGTTAACTTTTTCATCATTTTAATCCAATGTTATCTTTCAAACAATACTCTTGAGATGGTTGTATGCAGATCTCATATTTCTGATGCCTCCATCTTATGTTTCTCATAGGCTATCTTTAAGGAAGGATAAATCTTTCTGCACTAACTCTATTGTCCAGATAAAAACTCAATTGTCCAGAAAAGTGGTTTCATTTAATAATGCTATTATTTCAGACTTTTATCCAACTTACGATATTCAAAAGTATTATTCCCACATGTAAAATTTCTTACTTTGCGTAGAGTGATTCATCGTTGACTGAATTGGTAAAGTCAATCACATTGCTGGGCATGGTTGCATAGGAATATAATTCCAGCCCTGGGAGGGTTGAAACAGTAGGATAACTTGAACTTGAAGCCAGTCTGGTGTATGTAGGGACTTCCATGCCAGTCAGGATACATAGTGAGACCTTGTCTCAAAAAAAGTAAAACAAATAACAGTAAAAATCATAATAATAAACATGAACAAGCTAACTTTAAAGATCAGAAATGAAATCATTTCATATGTAACTTATTTTCTGACATAGTTACCAAAGCTTTAATTTACCTGTGAAAGAGTTGGTCACAGTGACTCTGACAGAATTGGCTCTTAAGTCTTTTCCTTTATAAAATATTTTGAAAGGGCTAGAACTACTATTTGTACTTGAATCTGCTGCCAAATCAGACTCCTCTGCCTTTTAGAGTAGAAGAAAACAGTCCCGTGCTACAGACATTTTTATCTGTTTCAGAATTATTTCAGGGCATTTT
>NW_008336906.1:9110-13590 GCF_000622305.1 Nannospalax galili
TATTGGATTTGGGATATATTGCATAGAATATTTTTCTCTTCACAATTACATCATTTGTATTCTGAATCATGGACTATTGCTTTTTAGTGTTTATGCTTGATCTTTCTTTAAAATATTCTTCAAATGTCATTTCTCTATAGTATTGAATGAGATATAAAGTGACAGAAATTTCCAGAATGATTTTATCCATAGCCTAGAAGGTTTGAAATTTTACATTGATGAGGCTTACAAGAATAATGTAGAGAAAATTTTCATCTGGTGACCTGAACTTTCCCACTAGGAAGAAATGCAGACAAGAGTGATTTCCCCAAAAAACGTGATGATAATTACAATTTCGTTTGACCATTGACTCATTCATTCATCTGTTCATACTTTTTAAAAAATTTCCATATTATGAGACTTCAAGCCATGAGATTGTACTTCACACTCTAGGAAGACAGTTAATCTTTCTGTTTGATGGCCGTTAAATCTTGTTACTCCTCTAAGACATGTTACAGTAAAATGTAATCAGATATTACTAACTACTTAAAATTTTAATCATTTGAATTAAAAAATCAATAAACGAACATAGGACACATTAGTCTAATTGCTTATGAATTTTGGAGATGTAAACCTTATAGAGCTGACTGAGTATACAAAACGTTGTATTTAGATGGTGGTGCCAGGATAGGATTGAGGTTTCAATTCCAGGGACTTCCTTTAACAATCTGCCTCACTCTTCTCCATTCCCACATCTGTAGACACTGAGTGATTAATATTTTAAAGAATTTTCAGGTGTAATTTTATAAGGAGCTGTAGCCTTCTATATCTTTTATAGCAATAAAATATACTCTAGATGTACAAAAATCAGTAAGAAATAAGTGTGGAGATTTTAAGAAAAATATTAGCATGGAGACTTAAGTATTTTAGGTTGCTTGTTGCCTTAAAGATAAAATATGTAACTCAATACAGCATCTATAGAATGCATTAAAAACAAGTGTATCTAATTCATATTAAGATTTTTCATATTGCTATTATGTTGTTTCTCAAAGTAGCTATTAATATTCAATTCATCCCTAATTTCTGTTAGCTTAGTTTTTCAAGAACATTGCCCTTATTTCAAACTCGTTAATTTCAGGTGGCCAATATATTCAACTTTACTTTTTTATATTCTACCCATGTGGGTTCTCTATATTTATAAGAGAAACGCTTGTTAGAAAAGTGTACAGTTCGGTGATTTAGATCTTCAAGGCATTTTCTAAGAAAGAATGACCCATAATGGCAGAATGTTGAGGAATAACCACTAATAATATTTGGTTTCTGTCCTTTGAAATGTATCAGTCATCATTAATATATTTATTCATGTTTACTATTGTGTGCTTAAATTTATATTTGAAACTAAAATATATCGTGATTTCGGCCTACTGTCATATGATTGTTAGAGTTTATAGAGAAAGAGTGTAATTTAGTACTAATTCAAGAAGGATGCTAGCAAAGTGAATATTTTTAAGTACATTAATTTAATTGAAGCTCAAAGTTTTACACCAGTGTTGTAACCTGGGATAGTAGCAGCTGAACAGTCATGATTCCCAGTTTAATGGATGTAGGTAATATGTGTTGGACATAGTGCTATATTGAAGACTGCCTTGAAATGACCAGGACCCTTCACTTTAAAGAGCTTAGCAAACTCCAAACAATGGCATGATGTTGAACCCTATGAATGAAATTCCCGACATTACTTTTCATCCCCCGTCTATCTTCACACTAGAGTTTCTCAGAAAGAAAGGGAATCGGTTGATAGATTTCAGTGTTTTAAAACCTGTAAATATTCATGAATATTGCCTGGGGATCTTGTTAAGCTATAGATTTAAATTGTAGCAGCTTTGTAGGGTTAGTCGATACTCCACTTTTCTGCTAGTGCCACAAGGGTGTAGCTCAGCTCAACCATGGTAGAGAAGAAGGAGAAAAACTGCACTGGACCAAGGAAGGCAAATGGGAATGTGGAATATACATGTATTATGAAGACTGCTGTGCTTTATTGAATAGCCTGCAGAACTCTGTACACAGTGCAACTATCCAAGTGCATGTGTGTTTGCTTTAAACTGAATTCTGATAATGCAAAGTCTGCTAGTGAGGCTTGTGTATGTTACATGAGAGCTGAGATTGCAGGGATTAAGTAATGTGTCTACTTCTTACAGAAGTTCAGTTTATCTGCTCTTTTAAATTTTGAAGTTCTTCACTACACTGATGAAATTTACAGTGGTAGAATATACTCCACTGTTTCCTGAAGACAGTCGTTTAATGTGGTCACTTTTTTAAAACTATTGCTGCTTTTTTATCTTAGTAAAATCATGAACAATAATCTTTGACATAGAATACTTTAAAAATGCAGTGTAACATTAGACTATCTGAATAAGAAAATACTAATGTGATCATTTTTGTATAAAATTATAGTGACTATATTAGCAAAGAGAACAGTAATTATAAATAAAATAATGAGAAAATCATGTGTTTAACAGTATATATCAAACAAAAGGGTGTCTAAATGCATAAATTAAAATCTTCATATTCAATTATAAGACAAAAGACACAGTTTAAAAATTAATTTGAAGTCATTAGAAAATAAGAATTAAAAACATAATAAAATTTTAAAAACTGAAATAGTTTTAAGGTTTTAAAAAGAATCTGTAAACCATTCATTCCAATGGTAACTTCCCATACGGTGACTTTTATTATACCAACTCGAAGGATCCCTGAAGAGAATATAAAAATGCAACATTTTTCATGTAATCCTGACATTTTACGTCACACCATAACTGTAAGACCTGCTATGCCAAGGAGGAAGGGTACATCTGTTGTTATCTACTTAAGTGGTAGATCCATTTTAGGAAGACCAAAGATAAACCTGAGAATTTTTTTCCAATAATTAATAGTGTGATTTTCAGTCACTTATGTAATCTCGATACTCTCAACGGAATAAAATGTACCAGATTTAGTTCGAATTTCAAGTCCTTGAAAATTAATACATTTCTTTTTTAAAAAAACAAGATGCTTCCTTAGTAAACTCATCACTCTGTTCAATTTTGCAGATTCAAGTACAGGTGGATCTCATTTCAGTACGGATATGTATATCTTCAGGATCTTTAACAGAATGGAAAAGAACTTGTGGGAGTTTATCTTAAATCTAGTGTAATACCTGTTTCGTATGTCCTTGTAATTTAATATAATTATGGGAGCATAAGGGTGTTTCTACACATTCCTACTAAATTTGCTCTTGATTCAAAGTTTTGAGGAGGCTATTAACTTTGTATAAAAAGTATAATTTGGGGCTGGAGAGATGGCCCAGAGGACCTGGATTAGAGTCCCAACACCCATGAGCCACCCTTAACTCCAGTTCCAGGGAATCCGAAGCCCTCTTCTGACCTCCACAGCATTGCATGACACAGGTGCACGCAAATACATGCAGATAATACATGCATACACCTAAAATAAAAATAATACATAAAAGTATAATTTAAGTTATACCATATAAGGACAGTTAGCAATGAATTATATGCCATCCTTCTATGGTGAAAATGGCAAAATAGAAACATAAAATATCATATCATTAATAAGAATTGTCTCTGAGTTTGACAATTTAAAATTATAATGGGTAATAACAGTAGGCCTAAAGCAAATATTTTACATTTGAGAACGAAGTGCTAATCACAAGCTAGCATGGTAGAACAGATAGGCTTTTCAGACATTAGAAACATAGTAGGATATCTCAGACAATGATACACTAAAGTTTTCAATAGAGTACATTAACATTAAAGTAATTATGAAAATGAATGTATGTCTTATGAACATATATAGTATCTTTGCATAGTTTTTGAAAATATATTGGATATTGTATTACCCTAAATCTCGACAATTTTTTTTCTGTTCTATTGAAAATATTTAGCTGCATCAATACATTTTACACGACATAATGGCCATTCTTTTATTTTTTATAAAGTTCCTTTTTATTTTTAGCACACCATGAAATGCAATGCTTCACAATGATGCATGTGTGCCTTGGAAGTATATTGCTGAATATTCTATTAAACATTTTCTACATAATACAGAAATCATTTAATTACTGCGTATATCTAATACTTAAAATATTATAAATACTTATGCAGCAAATATTATTTCTCAGAAGTTTGCATAATTGTTCCAGTGCTAACCTGTGAAAGATGGTAGAAATTAGAATATTTTCTAACTTTTACTCTATCAACATCATTTTGGTTCTTCTAAGGAGTATGCTGAAAAACTCGTCAAAGTCCCCATGTTATACACATTCAAAATAAAATTAAAAAAACATGCTTTGTTCAACCAAGACTAGATGTAGAAAAAAAAGTTACATTTTGATATTTATAGAAATGAAACATAGAACCATCGAAAATGACCAAAGCCTTTCCTTTTAATGCTTTTAATGCAGTTGAATATTTTTCACTCTGTAAAGAAATATTAATATCTA
>NW_008336906.1:13672-17258 GCF_000622305.1 Nannospalax galili
AGAGCTGAACAAAATTTTAGCCAACAAGTTACATGTCTATTGAACATGTGTTTCCAATCCCCAGGCCAGAGAGAAATATCAAAATTATCAGTATTGTATTCTATCTTAACATTGTTTTAACCTCTCACAAAGCTATGTATCAGAGATTGGTGCGCTAAGAAATTTTCTTTTCTTTTCTTATTATTACTATTATTTGCTTTTCTAGGACAGAACTGGTTAAAGGATGAAGTCAGAAACAATTTCATGCTAAGACTAATCACAGTGGCACACAGCTTTATCCCAGCATTTGGGATGCAGAAGCAAGGGTGGGGGTGGTCTGTGAGATCAAAACCAGTCTGGTCTATACAACAAGTTCCAGAGAAGCTGGGATATAAGGACACCCTGTCTAAATTCAAAAAGAAAGAAAAGAAAGATAAGGAAAGAAAAGAGGAACAAAAAAAATAATTTTGGTGAGAAACTGATTGAATGCCTGGTTGATATTTAATAGAGCAGTTGTCATTTCTATATTTAGACCTGCACACATTTCATAATAGCTTATTTATGAAAAATTTAATGCATGTATCTAATGTACTTTGATCAACTCTATCATAGCGTTTCCTCCACGACTTGTCTCTCCAAATTCTCATTTCATTTCTTAACAACCTTGTGATGTAATCCACTACCATTTTTAAGGTAGTCCCTACCCTCAAAATTAAATACACAGGCTAGTTATGTTTTTTTCACTGGATTGAAAATAAAGGAAACTGTGTTCTTTTCATTATATTTCATTTCTTAAGTACAGAGAAATTTAAATTATCAATAATTCAAAATGAAATGTAAGAGTTACACAAGTAAGTGCCATCTGAAACAGTACAAAGATGAAGAAAAAGCCATAACTATACTTTAAAAACTATGTGGTAAAGCAAATATCAAAAAATAATAAAACACAAATGACTTATTTGTGCCTGATCAGTTATTTTCTTACTCCAAAGAATTAATAGGACCTAATGAAGTCAGGGATATACTGCACTTATTGCTACTAATACTAAATAAATACTGTAAACTTTGACAGTAATGATGAACAAAAGGTAGAATGTTTTTGTTATATTAAAGGTCATAGTAGATATCTGATACATGATAATAAGGAGAATATTTTCATTGATGCTTGAAATATTCATCCACATGATTTATTCATAAAATGTGTTCTTCCTATTAGGTATTTTCAAACTTTCTAAAAATTTGTTTGCTGTTTAAAATACTTTAAATTCAATTGAATAAAAATTTCACACTACCTTTCATTCACTCTTTTTATCTCCTGAAATGGCGATATCCCTAGCATGCTGTCTTCTTTAAAATAACTTTATATGTATATACTTAAAAAATAAAGAGATTTAAAAAAAATAAAGATTTGCTGGGCGTGGTGGTGTACGCCTTCAATCCCAGCACTCGGGAGGCAGAGGCATGCGGATCCTTGTGAGTGCCAGGGCAGCCTGGTCTGCATAGTGAGTTCCAAGACATCTGGGGCTACAAGGGAAACCCTCTCTCAAAAAGACCAAAAAAAATAGATTTGCTTTCTTTAGAACCAGGGAGGCATATAAATCCCTAACCCCAGGTCAAAACTTTCATAGCTAAAAGCATCATTTGTTTTTGTCTCCAGATACTGTTCCTTACCTTTCACTGCCATTTACACACATAAGCCTACCCACAATGGCATGTGCAAGCCTCCCAACCTGACACAAGCTAGTGTTACTGATATACATAAGATTGAACTCTGACTTATGGAATAACTTCTACTTTTTTCCTTTGAATTTAGTATCATTTTTTAAGACATTTCTTTTTTTAATTCTAGTTTGAAAAATGACGTCTTCAGATTCAGGCGTTAATACTTTTAAAAAATCAATGTATAATGCAGAGAATTGCAGACGTAGATCCTACTCGTTATTCGTGGTTGGAAGGGGACATTCAGAAAAAGAGTGTATAATGCAAATTTGGTTTAAAAGTACTTGAGGCAACGGATTTTTACAAGTGGTAGAATTAAATTTAGAGTAGTTGAATACCTCAGTGGTGTTAAACTTTAGGTCACCATTGGTTTATCTGTGGATATAAAAGAGAATCACAATTTTAAAAATCCCTTAACATTATTCTAGCAATTCTTCCTCTGTAAATGAAACTCACTGATGAAGACTCTGAGAACCATAAAACTCATTAATTAGTTCTGGCTTCCTATTTAAGAGGAAATGATGTGAATGATGAAATCATTGTCCAAAATTATACAACAAATGCTTGTAAAAAATCAAGTTACATAAATCTTGCTCCCTCAATCCATCTCTGTTGATATATGCCATATGCATAGATAGTTCATAGCTACAGTTTCTAGTAAATGACCTGTTGTTTTATCTACCTTCCTGTCTTTGAGAACTTTAATAACAAACAAACTTGTAAAAAATCAAGTTACATAAATCTTGCTCCCTCAATCTATTTCTGTTAATATATGCCATATGCGTAGATAGTTCATAGCTACAGTTTGTAGTAAATGACCTGGTGTTTTATCTACCTTCCTGTCTTTGAAAACTTTAATAACAAAAAATACCCTAAAATGTTTCAAAACCAATAAAATATTCATAATATTAGCTGATTGCCTAGAACCTCTAAGTATTTAAATACTTTTGAGGTCTTGAAATGTTTTGGATTTTTCAAATCTGTATCAGAAAAAAATTCTAATTGTATAAAATTTAAGTTATTATACTCACTAATAACCTAGTAAAATAGGATAGTTAAATTTTTTTTCATTATAATTGGTTAAGTAAAATTATGTTTTGCATTCATTTTCATATTGTATGATATTCTTAAAACTAATTGATATTTAAAGATATTATTCAGTCAACTCACATAAGATTTTTCAATTAGTAAAGCTACAGTTGAGTAGACATTTATTTGTTTCACTTGATTTCAATCAGAATTTTAAATAAAGTCCTGTCATTATGTCTCATAACTGTAATCCTAATACCTGAGAGGTGAGGTCAGAGGATCCAAGCTTCAAAAAAAGCCTGGGATACATCAGAAGATCATGTCTAAATAAACAGTTTTCTGAACATCACATATCTCTTAAAATGCATAAAGATTCAATAAATTTAAAAATATGTTGATAACAAAATAAAATTTGGGGAACTGTGTGATGGCTCAGTGCCATCACAGCACTTGCCACCAAGCCTGATGCCCTGAGTTTGATCCCCAGAACTCACTTAGTGACAGAGCAGAAGGAGAGAAACAAGACTTGCAACATATTTTTTGACTTCCACATGCATACCATTGCACGTGCATGCATGCATACACAAACACACATACAAACAGATATACACACAATATAATAAAGAAATGTAAAAATGTAAGAACATTATATTAAAAAGATAACTTATATTCATCTAAATCACTTTAAAATACTTAAAACAAATTTTAAGTTTTAAAAATGCCTTGCCTAATCTATCAATTTAATTAATTAATATATTTTTGTTCATATCTATTTATATTTGTTTTAACAGTAATAATGTAATAATAATATAGTGTGAAAAAAACCTAAACCCTTATTATCAGAATTAGTAGCAATATA
>NW_008336907.1:0-283 GCF_000622305.1 Nannospalax galili
TGTGTTTAAAGGTTACATTATTATCTTAAAGGGGAAGATCTGGTTTTTCTATATTCTCCATTTTAAGCTTTCCTTCACTCTTTTTACCTTTCCTTCTATTTTTGGCTCAAGTCTTCGCGTGGGACCATTAAAGGCAAAGGAGCAATTGAGGTTTTCTGGTCAGGGCCACTTTTTGGAGACCTCTGTTATGCAAAGCAGAAGTCCCTTCATGACCGGACAGCTCATGCAGCTTGGGATTATGTGCTGAGGGCTCCTTTCATAGCAGGGTGTCTTCCTGGCATCT
>NW_008336908.1:0-824 GCF_000622305.1 Nannospalax galili
ATGAGAGGACCAACCTTATGTCTATAGGCAGAGTTCCTGATAATCCACTCTGTGTAAGTGAACTGAAAACCGACAAAGGGGGGAGGGTTCAAAAAGGGTTTTAGCTGCTGCTGCTGTTGCCCCAGGAGGGTAACATAGCATGAAGACCTTCCTATTACCCATCTCCCCATGGGGAGCACACTTGTGGAATAAAATCAACCCCATGGGACTCTCATAAAGTTTTGAGGTGCCACATAAAGATGTACTAACACCTTGCTTTGGATAATTTCTTCTTCACCTCCCTACTACATCTCTTGAACAGAAAGACTGGGAATTGGAGAAAGGTGGAATACTCATAGGGAAAGGCAACAACAGAAAGCTGAACTTCTCCTAATGGTGTAACAGTGATGGATGAAGGTTTTCCAAGTCAGGTGGAATCTAGAGACAAAAAAAGGGTTTGGGACATCCTTTCCATACTTCCCCAGTAGAGGCGGGCATAAATTATGAACATATTGAATTTTACTAGGTATTGTTAAACCTGCTCTAGTGTGTGTGACCAAGTTGCTCTTCATCCTACAGTATGTGAACTTCCCATTGCATTATACTCTGAGCAAGTTCCTGGAACATCAAGGAAAAGCCAAATTAAGCTCAGTGGGAAGAGGGGAGTGGCACCATGGAGGAGAACTGACTGTTGCTGTTCTTACATTGGGAGCAGTTTTTCATGCATAACTGCATCTCCATTGCTTTCTTTTAATTTCCAGAGCTCAGTGATAGCTGATTTTAACCATTTTTTCCAACCTGTTTCTTTAGGGAGAAAATTCTCCAAACTCTATTCACTTTTACAG
>NW_008336909.1:0-1101 GCF_000622305.1 Nannospalax galili
GCAGGCTGAACAACCTGCACATGCGCGCTGCAAACGCATCAAAAACATCTGGTTTAGTCGAACCTGTATTCTGACAAAGGACATAGAGACGGCTGACCCAGGATAGCTCGACACAGGTGCCAATGAGGATCAGACATGACCTGAGAAGGCCTACTGGGGCCAATGGGACATTGGAAGAGGGTTACATAAGGCAGTCCCATATCTGCAATAAACGAATCTGCAGCACCTCGCCTAGTGCCTGGTTCCACCCGACTCCGGGTGTCTATGTATTGATTCTGCGCTGCTCACCCCCTCCTGGCCGGGACCCAGAGTCTCCCCTAGGCTGGACCTGCAGGGAGACTGCAACATATACCCAAAGGATTCATCCTATTGTAGAAATACCTGTGCATTCGTCTGTCCGTGTTTGTTGTTGCTCTTTTCACAATACCTAAGAAATAGAAATAACATAATTCTCCCTCAATTGAACAATGAATAATGAAAATGTGATACATTTACACAGTGGAATTCTGCTCAGCCATAGAAATAGAAAAAATGATGAAATATGAGGGTAAAAGGCTAGTACTAGAAACTGTTAAGTGAAGTAACGCATTCAGAAAGACATGCTACATGTGTTCTTTCACATTTGTGGATCTTAGCACTAAACCCTTATATTCTCAAAACCCTTATATGTGAATATATATAATTATGCAACCTTAGGAACCAGGACAAAGGAAAGAAACCATGTACGTTAAGGAAAAGAAGATAACCAAGAGGGGAGTATAGTAGGAGAAAGGTGTTACTACACATTAAACTGTTAAAATTGGGATATTTTACTGGGAAGGGAGGCGGGAGGATTATACAAGGAACCATGAATAAAAAGGAAGAAGGAGCTTTTAACCTTTAAAAACTCATCCAGTTTTATGTCTTACAGGGCTGATACCGAGTTCAATAATATATAACTATATTAATTCAACTGTGAACCTAGAAACTTGCACTCACTTGTGAAAGAGATGTATTCTTGCTCTGGAGTGTGTTACTGAATATATTAAATCTGTAGTGAAATGCTTCTTCTAATCATGTAGTTATTAAAAATTAAAAAAATAATGATAAAAATAACAACAT
>NW_008336909.1:2223-4725 GCF_000622305.1 Nannospalax galili
CCAGGCTTCTGAAATCTTATTAATATGAGCATACAGGAATGGTGACAGCATCCACGAGACACATGCAAACTCAATCAGAAAATATAAATAAATAACACCAATGTAAAGTGGGAGAAACTGGCAGGAGAATCCAACCATAGCTGGGGAATTATTGACAGCTGATCACTGCTAGGTAAGGGAGAGCTGATCTTCATTAAGTGAGTGATTCTAGATAGGCTGACCAAGTTCCAATACATGAACTCACACCAAGGGTCAACTGAGGACATGATCTTGAGTCAATAGGCCTTAATATATACAACAAAATGCGTGAAGTCCTATGGCTCAGCTATGGAGGGGGGTGTAGATATGCGAGGGGTCGAAATAGGATTAAGATGTATGGTATGAAATGTATAAAAATTCTAAAAACAAAGTATTAAAATATTTTCCTGCAAAAACTGGGATGTAGTGGGTAACAACATATGTGACACGAAAATGGAAAGAGAAAAACTGAAGGAATATTGTTAGAAGTGGGAGAAAGACAGAAAACGGGGAGGGGAGGAAGCCATCAACCAAAAAAAAAAAAAAAAAAAAAAACCATTCGAATATGTATTTATTACCCAACTCTTTAGATGAATTTCCCACTTACTTCCCTGAAGCCATAGAGTATATAATCATAAGCTTAATTTCTTACAGTAGTGTTTTTGTTTGAATGTGACATATCCCCCATAGGCTTATGTTTCTGAATGCTTGGTTCCCAGCTAGAGACACTGTGGGGTCTTCAGGAGATGGAGGAAGTGGGTTGCTGGGGAGCGGGGCTGGAAGGCTATAGCCTAGCAAGGTCTCTGTCCTCAGTCTCTCTGCTTCCTGATCTACTGAGATGAAGGCAAAACAGGTCCTGTTCTTGCTGCCATGGAGTAGCATGCCACAAACCTTTCCCTGCCATGGTAGACTGTATCCTCTTAAAGTTATGAGATACAAAGGCCTCTCTTCCCTAAAGCTCCTTCTTTCAGGAATTTATCAGAGTGATAAGAAATGTAACTTCTACGTTATGTTACGTGGACTGTATTACAACCCACAAACTAATAATTTCCTTGAACTACATGACATCAGAATAAACTACTCTCAAACTAAAAAAATATGACTGACTAGTGTTTTAGCCTGTTGCTAAGACTTCTATGAAGTAGTGTAATCAAATGAGATTAAATATTAGTCCCTTACCCAAGAATATGGTATCAAAAGTGAATGAAACTACATAAAGATATTATTTTTAAATTTAAAAAATTAAAAAATTTATGTCTTTCTGTGTGTATTTTCGTGTGTGTGTGTATGCACATGGAGGCCAGAAGTCAACTTTGGGTGGCATCCCTCAGGAGCCATTGACCTTGTGTTTGAGATAGGAGCTTTCAATAGGCTTGTTCATTAGGCTAGGCTGGCTGGCCACGAGTCCAGATCTTCCTCTCTCTGCAGTGGTATTACAAGTGTGCATCACCTGGTCTTTTAGATGGGTTCTAGAGGTCAAACCTGGGTCCTCATGCAAATATAGAAGCACTTTACCAACTGAGCCATCTCCCTAGCAGGATTCTGTGTAGGTGTCTCAGACTACCTGAATTCACCCTGAACGTCCGTCTCAGTGGCTCTGTTTTAAAGGCTCCTGTTTCTGTTGCTGCATCCATTTATGCCCGTGAGCAACTGCCATCTTTCCAGTCTCCCACCCTTCAAGCACCCCACTTATGTCTTGGTTCATTTAGAACTTCTTGCCTGCTCCCTACCTTAATTTCCTCACCCTTCCTTCTCACTCATGATAAAAACAAAATGCCATGGTTGGTTCCTTTTAATGTAATGGTACTAGGATTAGAACCCAGGGCTTCATGCTGGCTGAGCCAGAGTTCTACTGTTGAGCTAAATCCCTAGCCCTCTTTTTGCATTCCCTTTTTAAAAATATTTTATTTTTATTTTTTATGTGTATGAGTGTATTGCCTGCTTGTATGTGAGTGCACCCGTGTCATGCAATGCCGCGGAGGTCAGAAGAGGGCTTCAGATTCCCCTGGAACTGGAGTTAAGGAAGGTTCGTAACTGCCATGTGGGTGCTGGAAACCGAACCTGGGTCCTCTGCAAGAGCAGTCAGTGCTCTTAACCGCTGAGCCGTCTCTCCAGCCCCCACTTGCTATTTTTATATAAGAATCTTAATCTCAAATTGAATGTCCTCAGACTGTACATGTTAACACCTGACTTAATGTGATCTTAAGGAAGTCTACACAACCTAGATACCTCTAAAGTCAAAATAAAATAAAAGCAGACAACTCCAGAGTAACACGACCTAGATACCAATCAGGAACCAGATGACAAATGTTGTAAGATATGTGATGAACTACATGAAATGGAACTGCTGCACATTACATCAATCCATCAGCACCAATCTGAACACAACCCTGTACATACATAAGGACTTTACTAAAGACCTTACCACGGAGGATGTATACCAGCAATTCCTATTATCCCTATGGATGTGAACACCCCCCCCCC
>NW_008336910.1:0-449 GCF_000622305.1 Nannospalax galili
ATGTTACAATAGGACTTCTAATGTTCCAATGTGACATCACAATGCTCCAGTCTAACAATACTGTCTTTCCATGTGCTTTATTTTGCTCCAAAGTTCCATGACAATGTTACAATATGATTTCACAATGATCCATTGTGACATCACAATGCTCCAAGTTGACATCACAATGCTCCCATATTCCAACACTATTGACCCATGTGTTATTATATTGCTCCATAGTGGCATCAAAATGTTACAAGATGACTTCACAATGTTCCTTTGCCATTTCCCAATTCTCCATTGTGACGTCACAATGCTCCAGTATGCCAATACTCTTGCCCCATATGCCTTAACTCTATAGTGCCATCAAAATATTACTATATGAATTCACAGTGTTCCTTTGTGACATCACAATGTTCCAGTGTAACACTCTCGCCCCATGTGGAACATGGGGCTATAGTGATGGCACA
>NW_008336910.1:1741-2713 GCF_000622305.1 Nannospalax galili
CAGTGTGACATCACAATGCTCCAATGTTCCAACACTATTGCCCTATGAGTGATTACATTGTTCCAATGTGGCATTACAAAGTTACGATATGACTTCACAATATTCCTTTCTCACAACACAATGCTCCATTGTGACATCACAATGCTCCAATGTGCCAACATTATTGCTCCATGTGACATTATATTGCTCCAATGAGCCATCAAAATATTACAACATGACTTCTCAATGTTCCATTCTGACATAAAAATGCTCCAATCTCACATCACAAAGCCAATGCCAACACTATCGACCCATGTAACATTATTGTTCTCCAATGTGCCATCACAGAGTTACAATATGACGTCACAATGTTCCATTGTGACATCACAATGCTCCAATGTGACATCACAGTGCTCCAATGTGACATCACACTGTTACAATATGACTTCACAATGTTCATTTGTGACAGAATAATGATCATTGTGCCCTCAACTATGTGCAATTTTGTCATTACCACGATCCATTTTGTCGTCAACTTGCTCAATATGCAAACACGGTGATAATTGTCCCCTCACAATCACCCAATGTGACATCACAGTGCTCCATGGTGCCCCCAAAATGTTATAATATGACTACACATTGTTGCATTGTGTTATCACAATGCTCCAAAGTGCCAACACCATCGCCCCATGTGCCATTATATAGCTCCAATATGACATCACTATGTTACAATATGACTTCAATATGCTCCAATATGACATCACAATGCTCCAATTTGCAAACACTATCTCCCCATGTGCCATCACAATGCTCTATGTTGCCATCCCAATGTTAAAATATGACGTTACAGTATTCCATTGTAATAACACAGTGCTCCAGTGTGCCATCCAAGTTCTCCAATGTGCCAAAATTATCACCCTTTGTGCCCTTATATTGCTCCAGTAAGCCATCACAATGTTACAATAGGACTTCTAATGTTCCAATGTGACATCA
>NW_008336911.1:0-860 GCF_000622305.1 Nannospalax galili
TTTTGTTTGGTGTTTGGTTTTGGTATCAGGTTAATAGTGGTTTCATAAAAAGGAATTGAAAGTGTTCCTTACTCTTCTATCTTGTAGAATTTGATGGGTATTGAAATTTGTTCTTTTTGAAAATCTGGCAGAATTATTCACTGTATCTATGATGTACTGGCTGGAATTTTCTTTTTAACTTGCGAGATTTGAAACAATGCTTATATCTTACTTGCTTTTGTGGGTTTATTTAAATTATCTCATTTTGGATTAATTTTGGTAGGTCATAAATATCTACAAATTCATTCATTTCTATTATATTTTCGAATTAGTGGAATACAGGCCACCAACGTAAGTTTTGGTTCTCTGAAAATCTTCAATATCTCTTGTAACGTTTCCCCTATGCATCTATGATTTTATTGAGTCTTCTTTAAGTTAAATTGACTAAAGTTTTTCAATCTGGTTAATCTATTCTAAGAACTCACTTTTCATCCCATTGATTCTTTGTATTATTTTTTTTTCTTTTCTATTGGATTGATTTTAGTCACAATTTTATTATCTCTTCTCATCTCCGTTTTTTTGGGGGGGTTGTTCTTGTTTTTCTAAGGCTTTCAAGTGCTTGATTAAGTTGTTACTATGCAACTTCTCAAGCTATTTAATGTAGACACCTAATGCTATAAACTTCCGTCTTAGGAATGCCTTTCCTGTGTCCCATAGATTTTGATATACTGTGCTTTCATTTGTATTCAATTCTGGGAATTTCTAAATTTACTTTTTTATTTCTCCCTTGATTCAATTTTCACTCAGTAGTGTTTTTTTAGATTCAACATTTTGCAGACTTTTCCCCATTTCTCTTTGTATTGTGTCCAACTTTATTCCTT
>NW_008336912.1:0-400 GCF_000622305.1 Nannospalax galili
TTTTATAGTAGATGGAATCACACTGAAATGGGCCAACAGCCCATGGAAAACTGATGATGCAGAGACCCAAAGTTCAGGGCCTTGCCACAATAAGAGGAAGATCATCCCACACCTACCACCCTCTCCAAGGTTCAGGGACTTTTGTGGAAGAAGTTGGCAGAAAGAATGTAAGAGCCAGAGGAAGGGGTGGAGTGTTAACTGGAAGTGTACTCTGACCACTATGCCAACAAGCTGTGGTCACACCTTCTTCCCACACTCATCAAGGATTCAAAGGAGGAGTCAGTTACCCCTCCCATCCAATCAGTCAACCTTAGCTGCATGTGGGGGAGGAGCTAAGGATATATAAGCCGAGAACACCATGAGGCACCTCTCTCTCCATTTTCTGCAGATGTCGGGAAGT
>NW_008336913.1:0-441 GCF_000622305.1 Nannospalax galili
TAATCCCAGCACTCGGGAGGCAGAGACAGGCAGATCTCTTTGAGTTCAAGGTCGGCCTAATCTACATAGAGAGTTCAGGCCAGCTGGAGCTGCAGGGAGACCCTGTCTCAAAAAGACATAAAAAAAAAAAAGATAATGGAAAGAGAAAATCACAATAAATCAATATGCAGCCTAACAGGCATATTCCACCTACTCTCAACTAGAGTCATGTACACACAGGACAAAAAATTATCCTCAGCCATATGGGAGGACAGCGTAGCACTGACATTCATACAGATGGAAGCTTAGATTACATTTCTGCTTCTGCCTGGAAATATAGTTTTACACATAGAGTTATATAAATGAAATGTATTATTATTTTACTTATGTGTTCCAAGTTCAAATATTATTCTAAATTGGGGCTGGAGAGATGGCTCAGTGGTTAAGAGCACTGGCTGCTCT
>NW_008336914.1:0-521 GCF_000622305.1 Nannospalax galili
TCTTTGATCTGGTGGTATGTATAATTTGTCAGTAGGTTGTTGGCCTAATATAGTTTCCTCTAGTTTTCTAAAACTAGCTAGGCATTGTTTATCTCTCACATTGTCTCACCCTTCCACCATGGTTTCCTGGGGACTTTTTAATAGGCTGGTCAGACCGTGTGCTGGAGATAGTCCCAGTCAGGACAGAGATCTGTCTGCTTCTGCCTCCCAGAGGACAGAGAGAGAAAACAGGAGAAACACATGCAGATTAGGTACATGATAAGCACTTAGTGCATCCATGAGTTCTAAAGCATCGTAGTAGAGAGCAGTTTTCTACTGTTCTCTCTTTCAGGTTCTTTCTTTTCCTTTACCACCCTGGTTCCTTTTCATTATCCTGGTTCCTGTAGTTATGTCTGGATACATACTCACCTATCAGGATTTGGTACTAGGATCCACATATGAGGGAGAAATAAGCCAGTGTTTTTTTCTAGGTCTGTGTTACTTCACTTAGTGTAACAGTTTCTAGTTCCATCCATTTATCT
>NW_008336915.1:0-230 GCF_000622305.1 Nannospalax galili
TGACTATAGCTCTGTAATACAGCTTAAAATCTGGTATCATAATCCCCCCAGGATTGTTCTTAGTGCTTAGGGTTGCTTTGGCTACCCGAGGTCTTTTGTGCTTCCATATGAATCTTAGGATGACTTTTTCCAATTCTGTGAAAAATGTCATGGGGATTTTTACTGGTATTGCATTGAACCTATAAATGGCTTTTGGTAGGATGGTCATTTTCAAAATATTAATTCTTCTA
>NW_008336916.1:0-269 GCF_000622305.1 Nannospalax galili
TGTCTGAAGTGTTGGTGCTGAGCAGGGTAAAGACTGCCATGAGAATGACAGGGAAGGAGGTTCTAGGAGGACATCTGTGGCGTGCAGTTTCCACTAGGTCATGGATCTCTTTCCACGTGATCCGGTGTGGCTTTGGGTGTCGTCTCCGCCTCTTTCTTTTCTTCGTCTCTGACAGGGTCATGCAGGCCATCTTTTTCGTGGATGGGGAGGTGTCGGAAATTTCTGGCTGGAACCCAGATAGGCCTTGGTTGATCCTGTGGGAAAACACA
>NW_008336917.1:0-329 GCF_000622305.1 Nannospalax galili
GAGAGTCCCTGTTGAGAAGCCAGTTAGCAGAACTCAGGGTTGCTTTGCTCAGCCAGGGCCCAGCTCCAGGAACTGAGAGACTGAGTAATGACTCTGGGACTTGAGCTTTACTTCCTGATGAGCTACAAGCCAACTTTATTCTCTAACAGGAAGCCTATATACCAAAGAGGGGCTAGTGGATACGTGCACAGTCCAGGGTGCATGTAAAATTCATTTCAGACAAAGACAAAGGGTATGCATATTATATGTCACATAGGTTGATCAGTCCTTAGCATGGACAGAGGGTCACTTGTACAAGACCAGAGAGTGTGTCAGAGCTTATGAACTAA
>NW_008336918.1:0-249 GCF_000622305.1 Nannospalax galili
AAGCCTCTTGGTCAGGGCAACTCCCTGATAGTGGCTGAAGGCCCCCTGCCCCCTTTCCAGACCCCGACAGCCCGACTGGGTGTAGGCAATAACCTTTACAACTATCATAAAAATCTGATAACGCAGCACCCAGTTAAAAGTCACAAGGACGGTTGCCAATCCCTTAAATCTGCGGCTAGGCTTGTGTTCGTCAGAACATTTCAATCCCCTGGTGGCAGACTGCCCCAGGAACATTGAACGTCACTGACA
>NW_008336919.1:0-713 GCF_000622305.1 Nannospalax galili
ACAGAGAGAGAAACAACTATACCCTAGGGGCAACCAAAAATAATAAAGGTGCAATCTAGGAAACACACAATTACACAGAGAACATAAAGAACAATCAAAATAACAGCAATGAATACAAACCTTTCAAAAATAATCTTAAATATCAATGGACTGAACTCCCCAGTCAAAAGACAGTATAAGTGAATGGATTAAGAAACAAAATACATCTCTTTCCTGCCTGCAAGAAACCCATCTCACCATCAAGGACAGGCACTACCTTAAGGTAAAAGGATGGAAAACAATATTCCATGCAAATGGAACTGGAAACATGCAGGGTTTGCAATTCTAATGTTTAACAAAATAGACTTCAAAGTAAAACTAATCAGAAGAGATAAGGAGGGTGTGATGGTTAATCCTGGGTGTCAACTTGATTGGATCTTGGATTAACTGAAATGAAAGAGATCTTCTTGATTGGATCATCTAAATCTGGATGACACACCCTAAATGTGGGTGTTATCTTCTGATGGCAGCCCGTATAAAAGACCAAGGCAGAGGAGAATGCCAGGCTTCTTGCCGCTTGCCTTCTTTCTTGCTGGTGAGTTTATCTTGCTGCTGTAGACTGAAGACTAGCTGATCTTTTGGAATTTGTCAGACCTTAAGCACATTGGGACTCGTGAGACATTCAGCCTTGTGGACTGAGTGACTACAGATTCTCAGCCTCTCCAGTGTGGTGC
>NW_008336920.1:0-345 GCF_000622305.1 Nannospalax galili
CAATCTCCCAATATGACATCACAATGCTCCAAAGTGCAAACATTATGTCCCAATGTGCATTTAAATTCCTCTATGTTGCCATCACAGTGTTAAAATATGACTTTACAGTGTTCCATTGTGATATCACAGTGCTCCAATGTGACATCCCAATTCTCCAATGTGCAAAAACGATTGCCCTGTGAGCCCATATGTTGCTCCAATATGCCATCACAATGTTACAATAGGACTTCTAATGTTCCAATGTGACATCACAATGCTCCAATGTAACAATACCATTGCCCCATGTGCCTTTACATTCCTCCAATATTCCCTGACAATGTTAAAATATGACTTTACAATGTTTCA
>NW_008336921.1:0-523 GCF_000622305.1 Nannospalax galili
TTATGCCTGCATGTAGGTAAGTGCACCCATGTCGTGCAATGCCCACAGAGAGCAGAAGAGGATGTAGTATCCCCTAGAACTGGAGTTATGGACAGTTGTCAGCTGCCATGTGGGTGCTGGGATTTGAACCCAGGTCTTCTGTAAGAACAGTGTTCTCAACAGCTGAGCCATCTCTCCAACCCCATCCATATTTTAATAAGAAAAGGAAATACACAGTATTACAGTGAATCCTGCTAGTGTCCCATTTCCATTTCTAATCGTTAAAATAGAAAGGAATATTTGGTTGTGCCCACAAGGCCTATAAAATTCTTATTTTAACAGGTTTAATCTCCTGTTACTGTCAAGGTTGTCAATATTTGGGATGTGCATGAAGACATCATTGTTAAGAGGAAATGTAAAGAATACTGTATTTTGATGTAATTTCTTCTATAATATGTTTTTCATTTACTTTTCCAAAATAAATCTGGTATGATACCAATATAATAAAACAGATCAGGTCATTATCCACAGATAAAGGGTTACA
>NW_008336921.1:766-835 GCF_000622305.1 Nannospalax galili
CTGTTACTGATTATTTTAATTTTAAGTATTTTAAGTATCCTATTATATGTTGCATGCAAATGTTATGTC
>NW_008336922.1:0-289 GCF_000622305.1 Nannospalax galili
CTATTACTGGTCACAGTCGCTTAATTTCTGAGTTCCTTGGCATCTGAGTATTAATATAAACTCGTCAAATCGACAGCCTTCCTCTCCCACTAGAGCCTCCATACTCTGTCATCCCTGCCACTGTCCACTGTGTTGTCAGGACCCCCATCTATTCCCCCCGATCTGCCCTTCTGGTAAATCTAGTCAGCCAGAGGTCTCTGTTCCAGGAGGATCAGTTGTTCCTCATCTATGGCAATCGATTGTTAGTATTCCTTTGGATAGAATTGGGGTCTGCTGTTCATTTTTCCAG
>NW_008336923.1:0-444 GCF_000622305.1 Nannospalax galili
TTGAAGGTGAGATGGGTTTCTTTCAGACAGCAAAAAGATGGATTTTGTTTCTTAATCCATACAGTTAACCTGTGTCTTTTGACTGGAGAATTCAGTCCATTGATATTTAAGGTTATTATTGAAAGTTGTGTATTGGTTGCCGTCATTTTCATTGCTGTTTGTGTTCTCTGTGTAATTTCGTGTTTCCTAGATTATATCTTTCTCCATTTTCTTTTGTTGCCCCAAGGTATAGTTGTTTCTCTCTCTGCTCTCTGTTTTGCTTCAAGTATTCTTTGAAGGGCTGGTTTCGGGGACATGTATTCTTTCAGGCTATTAGTGTCATGGATCCTCAACTATAATAGATATTTTTCCTGGGCAAAGATTCTGGGCTGGAATCTATTGTCACTTAGAACTGGAAATACCTTTGTCCAGGCTCTTCTGGCTTTCATAGCTTTCATTGATAAG
>NW_008336924.1:0-1053 GCF_000622305.1 Nannospalax galili
AATAATAAACTTAAATATCAATGGACTGAACTGCCCAGTCAAAAGACACGGGCTAACTGAATGAATTAAGAAATAAAGTCCATCTTTTTGTTGTCTGCAAGAAAAACATCTCACCTTTAAGGACAAGCACTACCTCAAGGTGAAAGGATGGAAAAGAATATTCCAAGCAAATGGCACTAAGAAACAAGCAGGGGCTGCAATTCTAATATTTGACAAAATAGACTTCAAAGTAAAATTAATCAGAAGATATAAGGAGGGTCTTCATTCTGATCAAAGAAACAATCAATCAAGAAGATATTACAATCATGAACATATATGCACCAAACTTTGGCACACCCAAATTCATAAAAACAACACTACAGGACTTTAACGCACAGATTAACCCCAAGTCAGTAATGGTAGGGGACCTTAATACCCCACTGTCTCCATTAGACAGGTCAACTGGACAAAGAATAAACAGAGATGTGTGAATTAAGTGATATCATACATCAAAGGGACCTAACAGACATCTTTCAAGTATTCCACCCAAGCACCAAAGAATATACTTTCTACTCAGAACCCCATGGAACTTTTTCAAAAAATGATCACATACTGGGCCACAAAATAAACCTCAACAAATATAAAAAGAAAGAAAGAAAGAAAGAAAGAAAGAAAGAAAGAAAGAAAGAAAGAAAGAAAGAATTCCATGCATTCTATCAGACCTCAGTGCTATAAAGCTTATAATCAACAACAAAAGGAGCTCGTAATGACAGGACATCATGGAGTTTAAACAGCACACTCCTGAATGAACAATAGGTCAAAGAAGAAATGATGAAAGTATTACTGGAAATAAATGAATTTGATAATAGGACACAACAGAAACCTCTGGGACATTTCAAAAGCAGTCTCTCTGAAGAGACACTGCAAGTGCCTATATTAGCAAATCAGAAAAAGCACATATCAACGACTTAACAGTACCACCCATGAATCCAGAAAGGTAAGAAAAAGCCAAACCCAAACCCAGTAGAGGAGAAGAAATAACAAAAATCAGAGCCGAGATTAATGAAACAAAAA
>NW_008336924.1:1659-3277 GCF_000622305.1 Nannospalax galili
GGAGTACTAATTGGTAAAGAAGAGGTCAAACTATCACTTTTTGCAGATGATATGATACTGTACCTAAGAGATCCCAAAAGTTCCATCAGAAAACTCCTAGAACTGATCAACACTTTCAGTATAGTAGCAGGTTTTAAAATCAAATCTACACAAATCAGTAGCCTTTCTATATACCAATAAGCAATTGGAGAAAGAATACATGCACAATTGCTGCCCCCCCCCAAAAAAAATCTTGGAATAAATCTGACCAAAGAAACCAAAGATCTCTACAATGAAAATGTTAAATTGTTAAAGAAAGAGATTGAGGAAGACACCAGGAGATGGAAGGGCCTCCCATCTTCATGGATTGGAAGAATTAATATTGTTAAAATGACCATCCTACCCAAAGCAATATATAGATTCAATGTAATCCCAATCAAAATCCCCATGACATACTTCACAGGATTAGGAAAAACCATCCTTAAATACATATGGAAGCACAAAAGACCCCGGATCACCCAAGTAACCCTGAGCACAAAGAGCACTGTTAGGGCGATTACTATACCAGTTCTCAAAGTATGCTCATAAAAACACCATGGTACTGGCAGAAAAATAGACACATAGATCAATGGAACATCATTCAAAACTGAAACCTGAATACACACAATTTCAGCCACCTGATATTTGACAAAGGTGCCAAGAACACACAGTGGAGGAAAGACAGCATCTTCAACAAGTGGTGCTTGTATAACTTGATCTCCACCTGTAGAAAAATGAAACTAGATCCTTATCTTTCACCTTGCAGAAAAGTCAACTCCAAATGGATCAAAGACCTCAATGTGAAACACGAAACCCTGAAACTATTAGAAGAAAATATTGGCAGTAACTTACAAGATATAGGTTTAGAAAAGGATTTTCTACATTGGACAGAAGTTCCTCAGGAATTAAGGTCAGCAATCAACAAGTAGGACCTCATTAAACTACAAGGCTTCTATACAGAAAAAGAAATAATCAAAAAAGTGAAGAGAAAACTCACAGAATGGGGAAAAAAATCATTACCAGTGACATATCTGACAGAGGTTTAATACCCAGAATATATAAAGAACTCAAAAAACAAAGAACTGAGAAACCAAATGACCCAATGAAAAGATGAGTTAAAGATCTAAACAGAGAGTTCTCAAAGGAAGAAATAAAGGTGGCTAATAAACATTTCAAAAAGTGTTCAACATTGTTAGTAATTAGGGAAATACAAATTAAAACCACCCTAAGGTACCACCTTCCCCAATCAGACTGGCTAGGATCAAGAGAGCAAATGATACCAAATGCTGGCGAGGATGTGGACAAAGGAAAAATGAGGAAGAACCCAGTAGAGGGATGCTTTTGGAAGCCCTTGTCAAGAAATTCCAATAGACTCTCATATGAACATTTGACTATGACCCAGTTATACCACTCCTTGGCATATATCCAAAGAACTCATTCTTTTATAGAGACACTTGTACAACACTGTTTGTTGCTGCTCTTTTCACAATAGCTAAGATAGAAGCAACCTAATTGCCCCTCAACTGACGAGTGGTTAACAAAAATGTGGTATATTTACACAATGGAGTTCTAGTCGGCAGTAAAGAAAGACGAAATAATG
>NW_008336924.1:5415-9124 GCF_000622305.1 Nannospalax galili
TCAAGAAATTCCAATGGACTCTCATATGAACATTTGAAAATTGCCCTATTCTGACCTTTTTCTAGTTCACTGTCTGTAACTTGTAATGATAATTACTCTTGCCTTTACTTTTCTTTCACATCTCCTATTCACCAGTCAAGGACTTTCTTTTCCCCCTATAGATAAGAGATATGCAATTTGGGAGCCTTTTAGATAGACCCACTGAAGGGGTATCCCAATTGTCTCAACCTGCATCCCTCTTCAGCATGGAAGAAGCCAGAGCAGTCTTCCCAATTCCCTACCCACAAGCTGGGTAACCTCTTCAGAGAATGGTGTGATAAGACTAGGAGGTAGGAATTGGCTAGGCAGTTAGGGTAAAAAGACCCCAAAGAAAAGTAGCCAGCTCCTTGGCTAAAAGTCAAAATGTCCTTGGGCCTGTTAGCCAAAAATGTCAAAAGTGTTTGGGAGCTTGTATCTAATCCTTAAAAGATTTTAGGGTTACCTCTTCAGAGGGGGGAATGTTAGAGTGGCAAAAAGCCCCATTAAAAAAAAAGAAGAAAATGTACATGAAGTTATCAGAAAAAAAGTGATGGGGACATATGAGAGGTGTTGGATGGGAGGGAGTGGGCATGGATTTGATCAAAACACCCAAAAATGGAACCAGGAGCCAGGGATGGTGACACATGCCTTTAATCCTAGCACTTAGGAGGCAGAAGCAGGCAGATCTCTGTGAGTTCAAGGCCAGCCTGGTCTACATAGTTAGTTCCAGGCCAGCTAGGGCCACAAGGAGACCCTGTCTTGAAACAAATGAACAAAAATGGAACCAGGTACCACAAAAGTCAAAAAGAAATAGTGCATAAAATTACTTTTACCATATATGAGACAGTGGACTGCAAAGGACAGACACTCAAAACAAGAGTAGCAGAGCAAGTGAGCCTAACAGCACTTGGGTTTCTATGAGCAGGTACCCAAAGAACGCAAAACAAGCTCACTGAGTTGGGGCAAAGATGAGGATCAGGAGTGCTGGAACCTGCTAGACAGGGAACCAGAGGGCCAGGAGCTATATGGGGTGGGGCTCCAGAAGGCTGCTTAGGGTCCCAAAAGTCTGTCATTGGAGGCTACGCCAAAACTGTTGGGGTAAAATTCCACAAGATCAGGCAAAGAGGAGGCCAGGATCGAGACAGAATCTGAATCCTTGGACCAGTGAGATGGCTCAGTGGGTCAAGGGCTTGCTGTACAAGCAGGAGGGTCTGCGTTCAATTCCTGGGGCCCACACAAAGGTGAGAGGAGAGAAGCTTTTCCAGAGAGCTGTCCCCTGACCTCCACATGTGCACTGTGGCACATACATGCACACAATCATACTAAATAAGTCATTTTTTGACAATAAAAACACTTTTAACGCTATTTAAAATAAAGAAGCCCTTTAGTTATAACTTGTCCAGATCACAAGGATAATATACACACAAGAGTAGAAAGTATTTAAAAGATCATAGAAATATCCTTAGAATGCTTAAAGTCTGGACTACCATGTTCTCATGTACATACTTATTTCCAGACATGTCCCACCTTTTGACATTTTGACAGAGCATTGTCATCTCTAAAGTTGAGTCCTGAGAACAGGGTAATTATGTTATACAAAGATCACAGGAAAGACTGCTAGCATCTTATGTAAGCTTATAGCTTCGTGTTGGGTCTCTGTGTTGGTTCTAATGGTCAACTCAACACAATGTAGAATTCCCTAGGAAGAGTGTCTCAATGAAGGATTGTCTAGATCAGATTGGCTTATGGGCCTGTCTTTGAGGGACTGTCTTGATCTCCCTTAACTGATGTGGGAAAGCCTACATGAATTGTGGGAAGCACCTTCTGGTAGTGGTCCAGAAAAAAAGGACATGGAAGAAGGACACTTCTGCATTTTTGCCTCTTGGCTTTCACTCTTGCAGGTGAGTTCATCCATCTGGTTGCTGCCACTGCTGCTGCTGCTTCCTTTGCTGCTTTTAGAACCAAGGTCTTCAAGCTTCCAATGTGGACTGATGGCCAGAGACTGTCCAGGCATCCTCCAGGCCTTTGGTGCCAGGTACTGAGTTCTCAGCCTATCTGGGACAAGGCAGCCATTGTTGGAATGCTTTAACCTTGTCTTCTAAGCCAATGTAATAAATCCTCTTTTAATAGTTTTTTTTTTTAAAAAGGCTCTCTTGAGAGAAGCCCTTTATTTGACCTGATGCCAGGGATGACAACACAAGGTAGTGTCTCTCAGCTGAATCCTTAAATGGGCCTGAGTACCTTGCTTATATCATAGTCCAATCACAGCCTCTTGTTTTGGACCAATCACAGCCTTGCTTCTTAGTATCCTTCACAACCTTTAAAGTTTGTGTTTGGACCAATCACAGCTTTGCCTCTTTAGCACCATTCAGATCAATCTGTCTGCTAGGAAGGAAATCTCTCCCTTGTGACCTAGGTGGGATCATCTAGAGTCGACAGAGGGTAAGGATATCAAGGGAAGCCCACTGTAAACTATTCCTAACAGTCATGGCTGAGGTTGTGCTTTCCAAAGCTGGGCCAATCAGCTATGATCCTTGTGTAGTTTAAAGATATTTATAGTGCTTTAGGTATCTGGGGCCGGCATGATGGCAGCCCTACTATTTGACTGACAATCCTTTTGCTCAAGGCACCAAAGACAAAAAGGGAGAGTCCAACACAACTAATTCGAGTCCAGTTGCCCCATCCTCTAAAATCCTGTTTTTTGACAGGAAAATAAACATCAAAAGGAAAGCTTGTAATAAGAGCATAAAGAATTTACCATTAGCACTAAGAGTAATTTTAACAGTACTTAACACCTTCCCAGTAAGTATCAGGGAGGAATGAGTCCCCTCTTCCTGTCTCTCCAGCATCTCTTTGAGATCTTGTGTTGAATTATTCCCAATAGATATGCAGAGGGAAGAATAGGAGCACATGCTTTGCTTCTGGGTCTGATGAGAGCTGGGAGCTCCTCCTGGTTCTTCAGTACTACCCTGTTGTTAGCATCCTTGTCTTGACTCTGTGCCAGCAGCTCAGACACCAGTACAAGGAACTATGATCTAGAACTTAAATGATTTCCATTCTGACACTGAAAACCAGGAGAATCTCTACACATCAGATACTGCACAAGTCAGATAGAGTATCCACAATGTCCAAGGCCAAACTGGTAGCAAATTTCTACCTGAAAACTTTGCAGAGGCCTGACAGGTCTTAGATGAGACATTGGTTATCACAGCAGTTGGTACTGAGGCTTGGGGTCATAGCTGTGTGTGGGGTCTCTCCCTCTCCTCGTGGGTTGTTGGCCACCAGGAGGACAGGGGGAGCAGAAGCAACGAGCGGGGTCAGGATGGCCAGTGAGCACTGACGGAAGAAAGCCCTTCCGGGGAGGCAGGTTCAACGATGCAAACAGCTCCAGACTCAGTGAGACAGCTCTAGATTCAGTGAAACAGCTCCATTTATTCAGTGGGAGAACTGGGGAAAATATAGTGTGGAGCCAGTAGCCAAAGCCTCAGCTGATAGGTGCTCATAGTATGCTTTATTTACATGTGGTAGTGGGCTCCTATCGTCTGACTACCAGGCAATACCTGATTATCATATAGAAAAAACATGGAGGTAGTTTTTACTCCAGGTAGCTATGCCAAAGGTTATGTTCCAAATAAGGTCAGGCATCCGTGCTTGGCGGCACTTTCCAGGTAAGTCAGGAAGAGAGCAGGAG
>NW_008336924.1:9940-10819 GCF_000622305.1 Nannospalax galili
TTAGATGCTATAGTAAATCAATCTCTCTCCCTCTGTCTCCCTCCTCTCCCTTTCTCTCTCCTTCTCTTCTCCTGCTTCATTTTTTCCAATGCTGGAATTAGAAAGGAATATGCTATCATGTCTGGCTATTTTTCTTAATTTCCTTTGAAAATTCATGATGATTTGTGTCTATTTTTTAGAAGTATATTAAAATGCAATTGACTTTTGAGCACTTATTTTGCATCTTAAAACTTTATGGACTGGAGAGATGTCTCAGCAGTTAAGAGTGATTACTGCTCTAACAGAGGACCTGAGTTCAAATCCCAGTACCCACACCAGGGGACTCAGAAACACTTGTAACTCCAGCTATAGAGGATCTGGCACCCTCTTCTGGCCTCTGCAGTTACCCACACACATGTGGCATATACAAATACACACATATACACATAAGTAAAAAATCTTTAAAAACATCATTTATTAGAAATAATCATTGTTTTTCTGAGACTTTAAGGTTTTCCAAATCAAAATAATGCCATCTCTGAACAGAGGTAAGTTTATTCTTTTATTTTCCTAGCATATGCTTTTTGTTTATTTTTCTTTTCTAATTTCTCTTGCTAAAATTTGCGGTACTGTGTTTCATATAATAATATATATAAAAGGAGACCTTTCTGTCTTGTCCCTTCTTTTAGAGAAAAACCTTTTAGTTGTTTCCAACTGACTATGATCTTAGCTGTGAGATTTTCAAATCACCATTTTCACCTTTCTCCCTCGTCTCCCTCCTTCCCTCCTTCTTTCCCTCCCTCCCCCTCTTTCCTTCCCTCTTTCTCTCTCTACTTTAGCTAAAGATTTATTCATTTTTATCTTTTCCAAAACACTTAATTTTGTTGAGTTTTCTAGTGT
>NW_008336924.1:10840-12201 GCF_000622305.1 Nannospalax galili
TTAAATTATTTTTTTAATTTTGTAAATGTTTGTATTGAATTTTTGTATATTTCATACAGAACATCTCAATCAATCTTAGTCATCTTTACACCCCTTTCTCTACTGGCACCTCCCATAGCCCCCCACTGGGATTCATACATTCTGTCATTTGTGTTAAGGCCTATTGTGTCAGGTTAGTGTCCCCAGATGTTCCTTGGTGCAAGTTCACCTACTGAGGTCTAGTCAGCCTATCTAGAGTCCCTCGCTTTAAGAAGATCAGCTCTTCCTCACCCAGTAGTGATCAGCTGCCAATAATTCTTTAGCTAAGATTGGGGTCTGCTGCCCATTTCCCCAGTTCTATTCTAGGGTTTTGTCTGTCTGAGTTTGCATGGATCTTGTGCATGCTGACACCATTGCTGTAGGTTCATATGAACAGGATCCCAGGAACTTACAGGACTCTATTTCCATATGGTCATGAACCTCCTCTCTGGTTCTTACAATTGTTTACAAATATGAAGACATCTAAAGTGAATGTATTCCAACAATCCCTTCATCACATGATATCAGTTAGTTGTTTGTTTTCATTGATAACCTGGCAGATCTCAGCTGTCTTGTTTACAAAATGCTCTAGACATACCAGCCTACAAAAAGAATGGATCAAAGAGAAGATACATGTGCTCCTTCACTGTCAGTAGGCCCAACAGATTGGGAAATGACTGAGTTGGAAGAATTGGAGGGAGTGAGCTTGGAGCAGGTGTGTACAGCATGCTACAGTGAACGTTTATGTTACAGTAAACCTGTTTCCATTTTGTTACACTATAGATGTATTACAATTGGGAAATGACTGAGTTGGAAGAATTGGAGGGAGGGGGCTTGGAGCAGGTGTGTACAGCATGCTACAGTGAACATTTTATGTTACAGTAAACCTGTTTCCATTTTGTTACACTATAGATGTATTACAGGTTTCAATCTGATGCCTCCATATTCTTCCCCCGTCCCCCAACTTAAACATTTTTATGATGATTCGGATAGAACTTGTTCTTTCTCAGGTAAAGTTGGATCCAGTCCTTGAAACTGTTCATACTACCTGCTTTATAGCATTGACTCTACTACTCTTCAAGGTGGGGTGGAAGGCAGTGACACAGTTCACTTATGTCCTCCAGATAAAGTCTAGTGAGAAATAAATAAACGTTCTTAGTTATATTTTTTAAAGTGTGTTGCTTAACTTCTACATGTTCCTGTGGGGATTTTTCCTTCTGCTATTGATTTCCAGCTTCACTCCACTCCACCGTGCAGAAATGGGCTTTTGAAAAAGGTTAATAATAGCAGTAAAGAATGCTTCTATGAATTCACATAGCTTGCTCAAGTCCTTGTATGTTAAT
>NW_008336924.1:12376-18071 GCF_000622305.1 Nannospalax galili
ATAGTCAATATCTACTGTAACCTAAAGCTATCAGTTCAAGGGTAACACACTATGAGGTATTTAAACGCCAGGATGCTTTTCAAAAGAACAAATAAGAAAGAAATGTCTTAAAATCAGCAATTTTCCACCAACATCTGATGAATATTTTATTCAGCATAGAAAATGATAAGCTATCACTTTATTTGCTTATTTGTTGAGACAGGATACCTTTCCACCCAGAATGGACTCAAACTCACTTTGTCACCAAGGATGACCTTGGATTCCTGACCTCCTGCCTCTACCTCCTGAATGCTGGGATAACAGACATGCACCTCCACGTGCAGTTTATGTTGCTAGAGATCAGTTCAGGACTTCGTGCATGCTAGGCAAGCACTCTCCCTACTGAGTCATATTCCAGCTCACACTAGATTTACTTTTTAAATATTCAAATATTATAACAAAGTTTGAAAATACTGTCTAAAGAAAAATGCAAGCAAAGACTGGTGTCTGTACAGGATCACAGGCCCCACATGGCTGTTGATCACTTACTTGGACTATGCCCTAGTGCAATGAAAGAACTGATTAAAGTGAGTTTTAGTTTTTTAAAAATATTTTATTATTTTTATTTTTTAGGTGTATGAGTGTATGGCCTTCATGTATGTGAGTGCATCTGTGACATGTAATGCCGTGGAGGTCAGAAGAGAGCTTCAGATTCCCCTGGAACTGGAGCTAAGGACAGTTCGTAGCCGCCATGTGGGTGCTTGGAATCGAACCCGGGTCCTCTGCAAGCAGTCAGTGCTCTTAATCGCTAAGCCATCTCTCCAGCCCCAAAAGTGAATTTTAATTTTAACAGCTACATATGACCTTGCCTGTTCTATGCTATGGCACAGTTCTAGTTGAAGATAAGTCATTGTTATTACATCTTGGATGACTTAAATTAGACTGTTCAGTTCTTTTAGGGAGAGAAATAGGGTAGAATGCCCATTGTGGCTGCTTTAGACAAGCTTTAATGCATTTGAAAATGAGGGTAAGGAGACTAGAAGTCATATCTCACCACAAGTGTGAAACTATGACAAAGGAAGTTGAGGAGACTTTGGTGTGAACATGAAAACTCTCTTAAGCAATTAGTGAAACAAGGTTTGGAAGAACAATGCGGTCCATTCCAAAGCTTCCAAATGGAAGAATCCAAACCAATGGCTAGCTCAATGCAAGATATAAATGTGGAGGAGATCAGTAGAGGATTGTCCATGAAGTGTTTGCCTCCCCAACGTGGGGACCTTATCTCTTCTGGCTCCTCAGGCACCTACACTCACATGCACCTACTCACACAAGCACACACATGAACACATAATAAAAATAAAATCTTTAATAAAAGAAACGCCAGAAAGGAAAATTTTCCTGTGAATTGTGCTGTTTTGTGTCTAGTTCTAAGCTATGTAGAAAACCATTCACAGACATACCCAGAGGCTACCTAATCTAGATAACCCCCCACAGGCATGTCTATAGGTTTGTCTCCTCTGATTCTTGATCCTATCTAGTTGATAATCAAAATTCAGGATCACCACATTTAATGAAATCATAGGAAAAAAAATCATCAGGGTTATTTGGACAAGACATATCAAATGGAAAGTTTACTTAAAAGGATAAATAATACTAACCAGAAAACATGTGGGGCAATCAAATGCAGAGGCTGTAGGTATGGGGAAGGTTAGCCTTACTGTATATTAAAACTTGTAAAATTTCTGAAATTAAACTAGGATGTTGTTTTGTTTTGTTTCAGACAGGGTCTTGTGTAGAGCAGGAGACTGGCCTCAAACTTGATGTGTAGCTGAGAATGAACTGACTTTCCGATCCTCCAGCCTCTGCTTCCCAAGCACTGTGGTAACAGGTATGGGTCACCACGCCTCATTTATTCAGTACCGGGATTGAATTTAGGGTTTGGTGCATGCTAGATAGAGTCTTTATCAGCTGGGCTACATGTCCAGCCATAAAATGGGATGGTTTGATGCTTGAATAAAAAGATGTAAGGGGACTGGGCATGGTGATGCAAGTCTTTAATCTCAGCACTCAAGAGGCAGAAGCAGGTGAATGTCTGACAGACCATGGCTGGCCTGGCCTACATAGTGAGTTCCACACCAGCTACAGTTACAGAGGGCTGGTGAAGTGGCTCAACGCGTAAAGGCACTTGCCTTTATGACAAACCTGATAGCCTGAGTTTGCCTCCAGGACTTCCATGGAGGAAGAAGAGAACCAACTCCCACAAGTTGTCCCTGATCTCCATATGTGTGCTCTGGTGCAAGTCCCCCATTCCCCGACTCCCAAATATGTGTGAAAAGACTTCTAAAACGACAATGGGGGGCAGGCTGGAAAGATGACTCAGTGGTTAAGAGCACTGGTTGTTCTTGCAGAGGACCCAGGTTTGGTTCCCAGCACCCACATGGCAGCTAACAACCATCTGTAACTCCAGTTCCAGGGAATCTGATGATGTCTTCTGACCTCCGTGGTCATTGTAGACTACATGAGTACAATTCCATATTTGCAGGCAATACACTCATACACATAAAATAAAAATAAAAAATTTCTCAGAACAATGGGGCAGAATTGAAAATCAGAAATAAACCATTATTTATGCAAATTTAAGATTCTATTGAGGCAACATGCAAAATCAGTGGAGGTACAGGATGGAATGTTTTTGATTTTTGGATACTTGCTATATAGATTGGCCTACCTCTGCCTCCTGAGAGCTGGGATTAAAGGGCTATGTTATTAAGCCCAGCTAAGATGGAATTCTTAGTAAGAGGATTTGGGTAACTGGATAGTCATATGGAAAAAAGATAAATTAGATGAACACCTTATACAATTTAAAGAACAGACTTTAAATGAATAAGATACGTAAATATAGATGATGGAACTACAGGACGGAAAGCTAAGAAAACGTGGTTGAATTCCTATATAAAGTTCCAGTGAGAAGACTTTCCTAATTATTACTTAATATTCAGAAGCCATAAGAGACACTGGTTACTAAAAAATAACACTCATAGGGAAAAAATAATGGCAATCTGGATTTAGATGGCCAAGGGATATATGCACCTAAATTTAATGGCAAGTACTTAGTTACATGGCAGCTGGTATATGGATTTAGTGACATGTACTTAGTGACATGGCAGTTGGTGGCCTTAACAAGGGCCATTTTGGGAGATGTGGGAGCTAGGACACTGATTAGAAAGGATGGAGAATGAATGGGCGCTGAGGAAATGGCGACAGTGTCTCCCTCCTACCCCAGCCCCATAAGGTAGATAGGGGGAGAAGAAAGCAGCGTTGGAGTGGGAAAGGAGGGGCAGGATTGGCTGGGAGGTCCTGGGGATACAGCTCACACAGGTGGAGGCCTCAGGCCAAAGAGGAGAACTGTGTTCCTACCTTTGTGGAGTTTTGGGAATTGACAAAAATAATCCAGGTAATGACTAAAAAGGAAGTCAGCATCAGCAGCATTTTCTGAAGCACCATATTTGAGGACATGATGAGCATCCTTGGAAGAGCATGGGAAAGGATGCCTCATGAGGAGGGAGTCCCTCTACATCCTAGAAGAGCACAAGAGAAGACGCCAGGAAAGGAGGGAGTCTCTGCGCATCCTAGAAGAGCACAGGAGAGGGCGCCGCATAAGAGAGTCTCTGCGCATCCTAGAAGAGCACAGGAGAGGGTGACATGTGAGGAGGGAGTCCCTCTGTACTCGTTTCATTTGCCAGTGAGACTTTGATCACCTTCAGTGAGTCACCTTCTTCTTTTCATATCTTTAAAAAAAAAAACTTCATTTTTATTTTATGTGTATGAGTGTTTTGTCTCTATCTTAAGTGTACCAATGCATGCAATGCCTACAGAGGCCAGAAGGTGTCAGATCCCCTGGAACTGGAGTTATACACAATTGTTAGGCACCATGCAAGAGCAGCCTTAGCCCCCCAAATAGTTACTCCTTGCCTACTTTGTTTCTGACTTAACATCCTGTGACTAACAGATAAAAACCTTTTGGAATATATTGGCTTAGCAGACCACCATCTTCCACCAACCAAAAGGCTGAGTGTCATTAGATAGCATCTGAGGCCTATAGTTGAGATTTCTCTTTTCCTCTATCCACCTATACTGGGATGCTACCTAGGGCTGAAATAGTTACTCCTTGCCTACTTTGTTTCTGACTTAACATCCTGTGACTAACAGATAAAAACCTTTTGGAATATATTGGCTTAGCAGACCACCATCTTCCACCAACCAAAAGGCTGAGTGTCATTAGATAGCATCTGAGGCCTATAGTTGAGATTTCTCTTTTCCTCTATCCACCTATACTGGGATGCTACCTAGGGCTGAGGAGCTCTGATACTTACGGTCTTGTGGTCTCATGAGTTATTCTAGGTCTTCCGCCTGTTGACACAAAAGCACAACTCTCACCTCAAAGGGGATAAAAGATAGCTTATTCTGAAGCCAAATATGAGTGACCATGGTGCAGGAACATAGATTTAGGCTACTACAAATTCCATGTTGCTCAGCCTTTTATTTCAACTGGCATTCCAGCTTCTAGGCAGCCCTAGGTATCAGGATTCCTCAGTCCTAGGTAGCTAGGAAGTAGGGATTCCTTACTCTTAACACCAACCAGTATTAAAGCTCTTAGCCTAAAGTCTGAAACCCTTGACCTTAAAGATCTCATAACTCTCTGGGGCCTTCAAGTGACCAGACCTGCAATTTCTCCTCTCTACCTCCTTATTCGGCATATTTATGAGCTTAAAAATATTGAGTACTTACCCATTATGTGCCAGGTTCTATGGCATATACTGAAGATAGGGTGAATTGTTCGTGAGGATTAGGACAGAATAGTAGAAATGTACATTCCGGTTGACCTTTGAACATGTCTTATTCTTCCCTGCTTCTTAGTCATTCCCTGCCCCCTCCTGCTTGAAATTCTCATCACCTGTTCCCTCACTTGATACCTTCTAGTACCTACCATTTTCTCTGGTGAATCTGGGAATTTTCTATTGTTTGATTTTTGAGCTTGAACACCAACTTTTCTTTCCTGAATAGTTTTGGTGAGTTACTCCCCTGTGCTCCCTTGGTCTAATATACACACTTGGCTGTGATCCATGCCGCACCGAGTCCCACCCCTGACTAAGCTGATAGACACTTGGGAGCAGATTCTTTTGTCTGAGAGAAGTAACTGCAGGTCATAATTCTTTTTTTTTTTTAATTTTTGAGAGTTTCATACATGAATATCATTTTTGCATTGTTTCCCTGCCTCCCAGTTCTCCACCAACTCCTTTCATGTATCGCCACTCCCTCTCAATGCTTGTCCTCTTTGATTTTATATATTTATGTGTGTGTAAGTGAATGTGTGTATATATACATATATATATATATAAAATCACTGAGTTCAGTTAGTTGTGCTTATGTGTACCTGTGTTTTGGGCTGCCCATTTGGAATTAGATCATTTCTCAGGGAGCTAGCAGTCCCTAGGGAAAAGTGATTCTCCCTCCCTCAAAATTCATGATTGCTTGTGGCTCTTCATCTTGAGGTGGGACCCTGTGACATTCCTCCCATCCACCTTGGCATATCAACTGGTTTTGTCATTAGGCAGATATCGTTGGACTCCCACACTGTGAAGACATTAGGCAGATATCGTTGGACTCCCACACTGTGAAGACATTAGGCAGATATCGTTGGACTCCCACACTGGGA
>NW_008336924.1:19273-27088 GCF_000622305.1 Nannospalax galili
ATATATGGTAAGAAATTATATTTGCCTACAGGTATGACAGCTTTGGGGTTTTCTCTAAGATCTATGACCTCTCTAGCCATAGGTATTTGGTTATGTTTACAGTATTGCACAGGAGTTTCCTCCCACTCGAGTGCGCTTTAAGTCCAATTAGGTAGCTGTTGATTACTCCCAAGACAAAAGTGCCACAACTGCAACAGTAAGATAGCTCGCTGGACTGGTCATTGCTCTGGTTCATAGACCTTACAGCTGGGTAGGATCATTGACGGTCTTCTCCCTTGACAGCTTGCACAGCATCTTCTGATACTGTGAGAGCTAGTCTGCAGGAAGTACCCAGGTCAGTTCCAGCTCAGTTGCTTCAAGTCCTGTGGTGTCAGAAGTCTGAACGGTTTTCAGCAATAGAGTCTTACCTTCAAGCTCTGGGAGCCCATCAAGGGTGGAAGGCACCATTCTTTGGAATCTTATTACTGGGAAATCTCATTTATTCTTACATGGATGTCTCACCAGATCCTATTCTTTAGGTTGAGCTTTGCATATGCAAATGTCCCCAGGCTCTCTGCTGGAAATGCTCCCTGGCAGAGGCGTGCTAGAACTGCAGCCTCCTGCTATCTAATAGGCAGCTGTTGTATACCTTCTTTCTGACTGAAATCGCCTAACGTGCACACATTCATATTATGGGAATTGAAGTGGAAAAGCTACAACCAATTGTTTCTAGAGAGCAGACTTGAGTTCACCCTGCTCATGGGAGTCTCAAGGTCATCTTGTCCACTTACCCTATGCCCTCTTCATCACAGGCCTCTGCTTCTTCCTCTTCCTTTTCTTCAGAATGGTCTCACTTGACAGGAACTCAGGCTCTCTCTGTGACTCTTGGTCCTAAGGTCTGGTCCTCCTCAGTCACAGTGACATCACTGTGCAGACTGGATGTGTCCCTTTCACCGCTAGTGATGGAAACCTTTGGTTAGGCAGGTGGTGGCCTAGTTACACTTCATTTCCTGGTCTCTAAGGTTTTTGGGCAAGGTCTTGGGATTCGTTCTCTGAAGTGAATGTAATCACAGGCAACATGTGATGTGACATATCTCCTCTTTTTTCCTCTACCTATGTGCTGCACACTAGATATGGCAGTAGCCTTGTTTGGGCCATGGTCATAAAGAGAACATCCTGGGACAGAAAGGTCCTAAAACTTGTTGGTAACATGATCCACTTGGGCTGCCTGATGAAGCCTAGGGACCTCTTTTCCAAAACATTTACAGAAATGTAAAATAAAATATAAAGAGTGGTAACCAAAACCAATTACACTGAAGGGTGGTAATCAACATTTTACATAACACAGTTTGTTATTAGTCACACAGCAATTCTTCACCAACAAACTAAATAACTTAGCAGTAGATATTATTTTTTAATTCATTCTTTTTATTTTATGTGTCTGAGTGTATAGCCTGCATGTATGTAAGTGCACCTGTGTCATGCAATGACCATGGAGGTCAGAAGAGGGCGTCGGATTCCCCTGGAACTGGAGATATGGATAGTTGTTAGCTGTCATGTGGATGCTGGGAATCGAACCTGGGTCCTCTGCAAGAGCAACCAGTGTTCTTAACCACTGAGCCAACTCTTGCAGCCCCAGCAGGGAGATATCACATTTACAACAATTTCAAGGCACTTACAAGTATGGATGATACTCCAATATGCTTTGATAACAGCATTGTGATTTCCAATTATCGATAGAGCCACAGTCATTGAAAAACGGCTTTGGCCTGTTGTCCCCATTCACAGTTGAAGACACTGGTAGACTTTATTTAGAGGCTAGTGAAAATAGACACAATTTTTTTCTTCATTCAAGTCTCCAACCTTCCTAGATTTTCTCCATTGGCTTATTGGGGGTGTAGTTCATTAACCACAAATGACCTCAAGGGGAGAGCCTAGGTGGGCAGTTACATGAGACAGAAATCAAAGCCCATCTTGTTTTCTTGTTCCAGGCACTGCACTTTGGTAACCCCTTTCCCACACCACACCCAGCGGCTCTGCTGCTTACCTCTTCCTGGGTCAGATTTCTTTAATTTCTGCTCCTTTTTCTGTCATCACTATTGTTGCTGTTTAGGAAGTATTTCCACCTTACTGCTTACAATTGCCTTGGTTAAAAAAAATAACAAAAAAACCTTCAACATTTCATTAAGTTTAATTTACATACAATAAAAATACATGCATTTTAAAAACACACGTCTGGAGCTGTAGAGATGGCTCAGTGGTTAAGAACACTAGCTGTTCTTGTGGAGGACCCAGGTTCGAATTCCAGCACCCACATGTCAGCTAAAAACTGTCCATAACTCCAGTTTTAGGGACTCCAAAGCCCTTTTCTGACCTCCACAGGCATTGCATGACATGGGTGTATGTGCAGACAATACACTCATACACATAAAATAAAAATAATAACTAAAATATTTTAAATACACGTTTCTACGAAATGTTGAGAAATGCTTCTAGCTGTGTAGCCACCATACTCAACATCTCAGATGTCATCGTTACCCTTAAACTTTCCTTATGCCATCTCCCCATCAACTGTTACCCTCTTTTTGCCTACTGTTCATCTGGCCCCAGACAATCACAAGTCTATGTTTTGGTTCTTAAAACTGATTTTTCTTGGTTTCAGATAAATGTAAGTATAACGTATTATGAAAGACTAAGACTCCCACGTTTTGTTATTGTCATCTTTCCATTATATATATTTAAATATATATATATATATATATATATATATTCTTTAGTGAAATGCTTCTGAGAATTTATGTGTCCTGGCATTTATCACAACTTTATTTTGTATCATTAAATAGTATTCCACCATTTTTTGGATAAATTTATATTTGTGTGTGTGTGTGCGCATGTGTGTGTATGTGCATGCATGTGTGTGTAGGTGCATGTGGACACCAGAGATCAACTATATTGTGTATCTTACTCAACTACTTCTGCACTTTATTTTTTGAGACAAGGTCTCTCACTGAATCTGGAGCATGTTGATTTGGGTAGATTGGCTGGCCAGTGAGCCTCAGGGACCCTCCTGTGCAAGTAACCTTGTAAGCCATCTGACCTAGTCCTTTACAAGAGCCCTACTCAGAGCAGGGAGGGGCCAGACTGGCTGGCCAGTGAGCCTCAGGGATCCTCCTGTTTCTGCCTTCCCAGTGCTGGGGTTACATGTGTGTGTCACCATGCTGAGTTTTTTTCGTGGGTGCCTGGGATCAAACTCAGGTCCTCATGCTTGTATGTCAAGCACTTTATCAACAGAGCCATCTCCTCAGCTCCACATCCTACATTTTAATATTTTCATCATTTTATGAGCATTCAAAGTATTTTAAGTTCAGAACTATTGTAAATAAAATTGCTATGAGTATTCGTAAACAGTTCTCTAAATAGACAAAGATTTTTATTTATTTCTGATAAATAACAAGAGTGGTTGAGTATTTTACTTTTAATATATCTGCAAAAAAGCCTGGTAGATTTTGTTGCCATTCATCTGTAGATAAATCTGGTAAAAATGATGCTAGTAACATCAAATTCTCTTAATTTGTTTATCTGAATTCCTATACACTTGGTTTTAAGCACCTAAGGGTGCTTCTTGAGAAGTACAGGTTTTCTACCACGTCTCTGTTTCATTGGACCTCAAACTGCAAAGTGGTTCCTTGCGGTGGGCCACAGATGAAATTCCTGTCTGTACGGTCAGCTGACTCTTTCCTATGAGGCTCTGGAGTCTCCTCATACACACACAGCTCAGGGATCAGTCAAGCATGTAGGTGGGTTTCTCTATACGATTATGGGCTCATCCTCTTTTCAGCTTTCTCTTGGAAGTTCTCTACTCCATCTCCAGCCCTCCAGCTCATTATAGGATACCTCTGGGTCACAAGTCTTCTCTTTAGTGGGTGAATTCAAGGATGTCTGACTGATGTACACAGGCTTACTGCCTGGGGAAAATCCCTGACCATGTAACTTGGGCCAGTGTGAACCCGTTCTTCAGGGACCCAGTCTCCTCTAAGGTCTGCCGGGCTTTCATCTCCCTTGAATGCTTTTCAAAGTTATATACTTTTTAAAATTTACGCTTTCCAGAGTTTCACACTGGTATGTGGGAAATTTCCATACAAACAACTCTGGATTTTTTTTCCAACTAGAACTTCCTAGTCCATCTGAATTTTACATATTTGAATGACACACCTGAGTCTATCTTACTATTTGGTTTTATTCGTCCCCTGTGTTCTATGTTCCCCATTCTCTCTTTTTTGCCTTTTTTTGTATAATCAATATTTAAAATTTTTCTATTTGCCCAATTGTGTTAGAGTGTCTGTAGTACCTTTGAGCTAATTTCTTTTAAAATAGTTTTTATAACATTTGTGTGTGTGTGTGTGTGTGTGTGTGTGTGTGTGTGAGACTGCATGTGTAGAGGTCAGAGGACAATTCTCCAGAGTCTGTTCTCTCCTACCATGTGGGCTCCTGGGATTGAACTCAGGTAGTTAGACTTGGTGCCAAGTGCCTCTGCATGCTGAGACATCTTGCCAGCCCTTAATTTCTAAAAGAAATTTACTCAAAATATTTCCCAGAAAGCAAAGGAGCTTATAAAACTACATTCTATCGACACTTAATTCTCTCACATTTTTTTTGTTCTTCATATTGCCAGGCAATTAATTTTAAAAATATGTTATTACGTAGCATAAATTATTTTCATATATTTTATTCATTCAGAGTTGTATGCTTAACTTCTCATTTTTCATTCTTTATTTGACTTCTACACTGTCATTTGGGGTGCATTTTTCTTCTGCCTGAAGATATGCCTGTAACATTCTGTAAGTTTGAATCTGCTAGTGTCAAGTTCTCAAAATTGTATTTTCCTCTATTCCTTTACTTGTAGACTTGAGGGATAGTTTTGATGAGCACAATTCTGTTAAGGTTCAGATAGCCCTGCCCCCTCACCAAATGGATCCCAAGGACTTCTCATGCTCCTGAGAAAAGGGAACCTAGCTGATAAGCACCTTGGTTTTTGAAGTCAAGAGAAACAGACTTTTCTCCACTGTTTGGCCAACACAGCAGGCTTCCCCTTTGATCTCTAAAGAGGACAGGTTTTAACAGTCCCACTCCCCCCCCAACTTAAAAAAAAATACATCTTCCTGCCTTCTGCAGGAGGCAGAAGGCCCCCCCCCCCACTTTTTAAAAGACACCAGCTCAGGACCCAGACAGACATTTTCCCTGCCCAGAAAGGAATCTGTTCCTTGTGTTCCTTTGCTAATAAACCCTATTTTGATGGAGTTTTATCTGTGTCCCGGTGCTTCCTCCTGATCAACCCTATTCGTCATATGGCTACTTTTTTATCTATCAAATTCTATGATGTCAAGTGTCTGATATATTTAAAGGCAGATCTCTTTGAGTTGGAGAACAGCCTGGTCTACATAGTGAGTTCCAGGCAGCCAGGGCTGGAGATCCTGTCTCAATAAAATAAATAAAGTTCATCATTACTTTAAGTATGTTACTTCATTTTCTTTTTATTTCCCTATTTTTTGTCCCCTTCTTACTTTCTGGAATCTTGATGTCTTTGGGCCTCACTGTCTTTGTTCGTTGCTGTTTGATAATTCGAACTGATTGAAAATGAAATTATTTGGTTTTACCAGTTCCTACGAGGTTACGAGTTAGTCTGTGATTTTCAGGAACGTAAATGCTCTCTCTTTCTGTATATACGACACATATATAACTCTGCCTATTTGTGTGTATATATCCATTTATTATATATATCAATCTAATATTTTTATTCTTGGAGAATTTCATATGCATATAACATATTTTTATCCTATTCACCCCTCCAAGTCTCCCTCAACTCCTCCCAGACCCACCCTCCACCTCTTCCCAACTTCCTGTCCTCTCTATTTCTCTTTAAAAAAAAAAATAGCTCATGGAGTTCACCAACTCTGAACAAATCTGAGATTCTTGATGTGTGACATTTTCTTCCTTTCCATGTGTTCTACTAGATTGAGGAAGTTCTTTTCTAAACATGTTTACTAACTTTTTCACATCAATAGACATTGAACTACTGTCAAAGGCTGTTTGAATTCATTGATGTGGTTATATAATTTTTAAAACTGTTCTTTAAATCTGATAATTACATTAATATGTTTTCTAAAATCAAAGAATACTACCATTGCTGGCTGAACTCCAGCTGGGGCCTAACGTAAATCAGGATTTTAACACAAGTCTGTTGTATTGTTGGTAAGAGTGCAGCTTCATGTAATCATTTCTGAAAGCAGTGTGGCCCTGTCTTCCTTGTTTATTCTGTTTTAAATTGTGTCTACTTAAACCCTATGTCCAAGCAGTTCACTCTGAGTATATCACAAAGATTTATCAGCCAGGCCCAGAAAGAATCCTGGACAAAATTTTCATTTCAGTTGATTGTGCATCTGTGTGAATTACACAGACTTTAGTATGTACCACTATGAAGTGGTTGAGGACATGGGGTGTGCTGGAAGACACGAGCCAGCACGTAGAAGCCACGCAATAGGTCCACACACAAGGTCATATGCTCTCCAGACACCACAAGTATAAAGAAAGCAACAAGTGCAGTAAACCGTCATCATGGAATTCTTTACGTACATTAAACACACACATAAGCATAGTATAAGACACACAGAGCCAAAGACAAATAAAAGAAAGACGTTGCTGCTTTTCTGAATTTAGCTGGCAACGTTCTGTGCAGTGTCTTGCCCTGGCACCAATGTAACCAAACTGAATAGCTAGTTACTCAGTTCCCAAGGTAGGATGCCCCTTCTATGTAAATCTTTCCAGAATAATTCCAGACTATACTGATCTTTTTCATATTTCCAGACACCACAGTGATAGGTAAAAAGTTGGTGGAGAATGAGCAAATGGATGATGAGGCACTGAGGCACAGCTAAAACTCCATCAAAATAGGGTTTATTAGCAAAGGAACACATGGGGCAGATTCCCTTCTGGGCAGGGAAAATATCTGCCCAGGTCTTGAGCTGGGGTCTTTTTAAAGGGGAGGCTTCTGCTTCCTGCAGAAGGCGGGAAGAGATGTGGAAGATGTATAAGTTGGGGGGGAGTGGGAAAGCAGGACTGTTAAAACCTGTCCTCTTTAGAGATCAAAGGGGAAGCCTGCTGTGTTGGCCAAACAGTGGAGAAAAGTCTGCTTCTCTTGACTTCAAAGACCAAGGTGCTTATCAGCTAGGTTCCCTTTTCTCAGGAGGATGAGAAGTCCTTGGGATCCTGTTGGTGAGGGGGCAGGGCTATCTGAACTTTAACATTCCAGCCTTTTGTGTTATAGGATGGGGGCGTCGTTGTCGTCTTGCTACTTCCTGCTGGACAGGGTCGACGTGGGGGTGGCAGGATTAGGGGTCGGTCAGACAGCGGGGGTTCCCTCTTCATGCATCTCAACAGGGTCCTCGATGATTGACACGCGCTTGTGTACATGTGGAGGGAAGGAAAGTAACAACTGATTAAAATTAGTAACAGTTAGTTTTTGGATTTGGTCCTGAAAATATCTGAAGAGGTAAGGAACAATGGTTAGCACCAAAGTAATAGCTCATTTTTTTTTTTTTTTTTTTCTCCCAGGGCTGAACTCAAGAGCGATGGACTCAGGATTTGTTTTCAGGCATTTTGATAGCTGTTGGAGGGGCTAGAATCAGTGTCAGTTACCTCTCAAAGGCTTCTAGATAGGGACAGAACACAAATTTAGCCATCATTGTATTTTTTTGGCTAGAACAGTAGTGGGTTGCCTCCCTTAGCTGTAGGTGGGCACTACAGTATTGTAGACCAAGATTTGAAGTCTTACATCTGAGT
>NW_008336924.1:28221-30504 GCF_000622305.1 Nannospalax galili
CATTGGAAAGCCTTAACCCAGCATGGATCAAGCCTTCTCTTTCTAACCTTTTTCAGATAATATACTTTAGTCTTCCCGAAGTCCAGGAGACCGTATAATTAGGGTCAAATTACATACAGTTGGCTGGGAAGAGCAGCTGGATACTCAGGTGAGGGTCCAATACCCTGTTTACCCCTCCTCCTTCAATTAAAGAATACAATAGTCAAGTCAACAAGTACAGTTGTGATGATTTTTTGTTAGTGGACATAGCTGAAGTCATGAAGATGGTAATTGTTTGAACCCTGTTTAGACTTTATAACTGATGGAGTGGGAGGGATGGGAGGGGTGTCCTGTCCATGAGGGGACACAGGGACAGGGGTATCTGAGTCAGGGTCTGGAATCAAAGTAGAAGTTAGATACAGGAGGGATAAACAGGTTATTTGAGCTAGAAGCTAGAATAGGGGAGACTCGGGAATATTTGGCAAGGAGGTGTTTAAAGTTTTGAATATTCTTAAGTAAAGGACAGTTAGGGGAAGGAGAGTGGGTGATGGACTTAGAGTGGCATTGGAGAGGGGAAAGGTCATGGTATGCAGAGGGAGTTTGAGTTGGAGAAAAGAGGATAGCTGGGTTGGGCCCTGGAATGGGAGGCAGGGAGAGTATAGCAAGGGAGAGCAAGGGGAGGACTTGGCTGTGCCTCAGGCTGGGGAGCAAGAGGAGGTTGGGGATGGGTCCCAATCTCCTAATTGGAGGCAGTTTATCGGCTATGATAGGATCAAAAGCTGAGGTGGAGGGGTGAGGGGGCAGGGGGAAGGGAGGCCCCTGGTGAGCTGTTATCCCGTGAAACTGTCTTAGCGAGAAGAACCTGATGGGAAGAACATGGGACCAGCTGGTCACATGCAAGAGCCAGGGTGTGGGAGGGCACTGGGGGTGGAGAAGGTGAGAAGGGTTTGTGGTAGACAGGTAAGGGGGTTCCAGTGTCTGGCCAAACGGAGTTATTATCTAACTCGTACTGAGGCCAGGCAGTGGTGCACAGGAACTTCAGGCATTTTGGCCTGATTGTATCGGAATGTTTAGTTGTTTTAAGGATTTAAGAAGACAAGCAAGAGGTGTGAGGCTCTGAGACTTTGAGTGGGTGTTTCCCATAGTGACAGATTAAGTATAGAGTGAAGAGGAGAGAGAGGAAAAAACCCAGCAAGCAGGTAGGAGGTAGAGACAGAACCGAGCAGATGGGAGACGAAGAAAATCCTCTCTCCATAGGGAGTGGAAGCAGGATCATGAGTCCGGGCAGGAAAGTGCAGCCGATGAGGAAGAGAGAGAGATGGGGTGGGAATAGGAGGAAAAGGGGTTTGGCATTGGTCACGCAATACGAGAGCAAGGAGAACCAGGCATCAAAACAAAGCATCCTTTTATTTGTTGCTCGGGTTCTAGTTATTATTTTCAAGCTATTTCCAAGTCCTACAAGGTGGCGTCCCACAATTTGATCATCAGGGAGAGGAAAGGCAAGACTCTCCTATCCTGGACAGGAAGTAGTGCGTGTTCCTATCTCTGGAAATAGCGTCCTATATCCAGAGAAAGGAAAGGGGTTTCTGACACATGTGTGATTTCAAGGCAAGTGAAAAGAGCGGAAAACCCTGCAGTGAGAGCGTGGCATGACCAGCTAGTAGATGGAGACAAAGTACAAGGAATGGGATGGGAGAAAAGCAGAAAAAATGCAGTGAGCCAGAAGGGAGGGAAGCTTGTGGAACAAGTTGATCCTGAGGTTTATTTAGTAGAGGCTGAGGGAAGATGAGCCCCAGAAGGGTGGTGGTTTAGTAGAGGTTTGGTAGAGCCCCAGAAGGGCAGTGGTGAGAGAGAGGGAGGGAGGGAGGGAGAGAGAGAAATAGGGAGAGAGAGAGATAGGGAGAGAGGTACTTAACATTAACTTATATATTTTAGTACCAGGAACCATGTTGTAGATTAAAGAGAGAATATTTTGGCTGAAAAAAAATTTTTGGTGTTAATTTACATTTTTAGTTTGTATCAGATTTTACTTAAAAATTAATATGATACCAAGTAAATTAATTTTAAGAAGCATAAATTTATGTTGACTGTATATATATATATTCAGTTATATAGTCTTTGTTGAGAGTGTGGTTGATTTATCATTTTTAAAATAAAACACCTTTGAAGTAGACAAACAAAATGAATCCATCTTAAAACACCATGAAAGTAAACTAAAAACAAAAATGGCATTTAACAAATAAGATTTAACCCAACCAGCTTAGTTGTTATTTTTTGTAGGTAATTAGTGGCCTAAAGAAAGAG
>NW_008336924.1:32092-36399 GCF_000622305.1 Nannospalax galili
ATGAGAAAAAAAGGCTTTTAAAATGTTTTTTCTTTGTCAATGGGGCAAGCCGCCTGAACTTCTTTAAATGTTTAGTGAGGTTGCCCAGCTGGTTTAGGCTAGTTGGGTCAAAAAGAGGAGAAAGGGTCCCCTAAAGGGTTTTTAGCCAAATTTATAAGAGAATTTAAGAGTGGGCCCAGCTGGAAACTTATCATTTCATTAGAATGTTAAAGAAAAATATTTCCAGGGCAGGCGACCTGGCAAACTTGGCTCTTGGCAGCTGCCTGGAGGGGGTGAATAGCGGGAAGAAAAAAATGCCTTCGGGTCCTGCAGGTTTAAAGAGTGCATGAGAGGTCAGACATGTGGCAGGCTGGCAGGCAGGCACACGGCAGGGAGCAGAAAGCTTGAGTATGGGAGGGGGAGAGAGAGGAGAAGGATACAGAGCATTTTGTATATGTTGGATTGAACAGTATCAGAAATCATCCCGAGTAAAGTGAGGAGGAAAGGCAGTGGAAGAGGATAAAGACAGGAAAAAAGGATGGAGGACAGCAGAGCTTGCAGGCCCATGGCGAAGGAGGGGGGGGGGGGGAGAGAGGCCTGTATATGTTGGATTGAACAGTATCAGAAATCATCCCGAGTAAAGTGAGGAGGAAAGGCAGTGGAAGAGGATAAAGACAGGAAAAAAGGATGGAGGACAGCAGAGCTTGCAGGCCCATGGCAAAGGAGGGGGGGAGGGGGAGAGATGCCGGTGGTGAGCGGCTGTGGGGGAACGAGATAGGAAACGGATGAAGCAGGTCTATCATGGAGACCAGAGTGCTGTCTGGGAGTGGTGAAAATCAATGAGAAAGGAGATCAAAAGAAGTAGGCAAGGCAGAGTGTTTACAGTGAGGAGAGCCAGAAAGAGGTGAGAGCAAAGCAGAGGGCTGGGGAGAGGAGGAGAGAGAAGAGAAGTGTACCTGAGAGCCAAGTTAGTGGCACTGGAGAAGTCCAGGCGGGTCCCTTGAAGTAAGAACCGGGTTTTGGTACCATCTGATAGGTGAAAAGTTGGCGGAGAACGAGTGAATGGATGATGAGGCACCGAGGCACAGATAAAACTCCATCAAAATAGGATTTAATGGCCAAGGAACACATGGGGCAGATTCCCTTCTGGGCAGGGAAAATGTCTGCCCGGGTCTTGAGCTGGGGTCTTTTTAAAGGGGAGGCTTCTGCTTCCTGCAGAAGGTGGGAAGATGTATTTTTTTTTTTAAAGTTGGGGGGGGAGTGGGAGAGCAGGACTGTTAAAACAGGTCCTCTTTGGAGATCAAAGGGGAAGCCTGCTGTGTTGGCCAAACAGTGGAGAAAAGTCTACTTCTCTTGACTTCAAAGACCAAGGTGCTTATCAGCTAGGTTCCCTTTTCTCAGGAGCATGAGAAGTCCTTGGGATCCTGTTGGTGAGGGGGCAGGGCTATCTGAACCTTAACACACAGCATATCTACATATTTTCCATGTCACACATGAAAACAAGCAAGGAAGTATTAACTGCAAAGAAACATCACTCACATTTCTTGTATGGCTTTTCCTGGGTGAGATGAAGAAATGTCTGTCCACCCAGACAGGACACCAAGAGTAGACAGAGAAGCAGTTCCACCCAAATGTAGCTTAGTAAGCCAATGAGTTTCCTGGGGTTACTTACGGGAGCATGGTTGAGGGGGTCACTTACAGAAGTAAGGGTGACCCAGTGGCAGCTGCACCCCTTAAAAGCCCACCCCTGCATGGGTGAAGATTCACAGACTGTGAGTCAGACTTGCAGGTAGCTCCACTGCGTGTCAGCTGTTCACAGCGTTTATAACCTTTGGGAGGAGCCTTGTGAGCTTTCTGAACTTTGAGAATCTTTTCAGTTTCATTCCTCACTTTTATTGTTAGAAAATGTTTGATGGGGTTTGAGGAGGGTGATGTGGAAATGAAAGACATCAGCGACCTGAGCAGCAGATTGTTCCTTATCATGGTTCTGTAGGGGATGGAAACAGGCCCTGAAGCACAGTCGGCCCCAGTTTTTATGGGGCATAGCGGAAAGGCCAGACATTTTCTGCAGTCCTGCTTTTGAACAGTTTGTGGGTTTGGAACAAATGAGTGCTGACCTATATTTTCCCAGACCACACAGCCACTGGGGTTAGGGGTTGGGGTTTCACACAGTTTCTGGCCTGGAGGTTTCTCAATTTAGCTGGGGCTCTCCAAGGTGAAACCCTCCTATTTTCTCCTAGAAGGAATATTTGTAATGTGAAGGAAATAGCTGTCATACAACAGATTAATATGGTAGAGAAATATAAAAAATAAACACAGGAATGAACCATGCCTCATGGGGCAGGACAGCGTTTCGTTTGCAGGTCGGTTGTGGATACCAACCAAAGCCCAGCCAGACTCACCTTCTTTCTGTATCATCTGTCTCTGCCTCTCCTTTTCTTTAGGTGCTCTGAGTTGCTGGAAGACACTTTCAGAAAAGCTTGCTTCTCCTTTCGCCTTCCAAAATTAGTGTGGTAATAGTGAGGGCTTCGTGCTCTGCAAAGTGAAAGACATTTATTGTGTGTCTGTGACAGAGAGAGAGACAGGGACAGAGACCGAGAGAGACCAGACCTAGAGCAGTGGGAAGGTGCCCTGGCTTCTATCAGTGATCTTTAGAGCTACCAGACAGGAAGAGGCCCAAGAGTAAATTACCATTGCCCAATTTCTTGTTTGTAGTTTTAGAAAAGGGATTTGCAAAGGGGAAGAGGATAGAGGACTGTTGGGGGAACAGTCAGCTGCCAATCAACGCAGTCTGGCAGTGCTGCCTGCTTCTGTGGTTTTTCTAAAAAAGACATTCTGGTTACCAGGATGTCCTCAGCTGTGGTTGTGAGGCTGTGGATCCCCCTGGGAGAAGGGAAAGACAAAGGAAAGGGAGGTAAGTCCCCAGTTTCAAGTCTCTGCCTCACATTTCTCTGTTTTTCTTTCCCCTTTAAAGGTTTTTTTTTTTTTTTTTTCTCAGTTATTACAACAGCAAATAAAAAGGGAACCAGGAATCTATCTTGACTGGTGACCGACCTTAACAACCTATGGCTATTTGGATATTCCTGGACAGAAGCTGTTAAGGTTCAGAGAGCCCTGCCCCCTCACCAACAGGATCTCAAGGACTTCTCAAGCATCTGAAAAAAGGGAACCTAACTGATAAGCACCTTGGTCTTTGAAATCAAGAGAAGCAGACTTTTCTCCACTGTTTGGCCAACACAGCAGGCTTCTCCTTTGACCTCTAAAGAGAACAGATTTTTAAGAGTCTTGCTCTCCCACATCCTCCTGCCCAACTTAAAAAAAATACATCCTCCTGCCTTCTGCAGGAAGCAGAAGCCTCCCCCTTTTAAAAAGACCCCAGCTCAGGACCCAGGGCAGACATTTTCCCTGCCTGGAAGGGATTCTGTCCCATGTGCTCCTTTGCGGATAAACTCTGCTTTCTCCTGATCAACCCTATTGGTCATACGGTGACCTTTTTATCTATCAGAAGCCAGGGAGCCAAGCTCTCCACCAAAAGGGGCAAAATGACACCTTAGGTCCAATAGGAGAATAGGGTGAGTCACTGGCGTGGGGGTACTTGAACTCAAATAAAAACCCAGGCCCCCCCTAGAGTCGGTGGTCTCCCAGCTCTGGGGGCCCCTTCTCTGCCTGAGGAGTTTGTAATGCTTGCCAAAAACCTTTGTTTTTGCTTTTCTTTGAGCTCTTTTAATTCTTTAATTGTTGGAGAAAAAGAACCTCCAAGTAGCAAACTGTCAGCTCAGCAGAAGAAACCTATAGGATCGTTAGGTCCTGGCTAGGGCCTAACTCCAGGCCTCAGATGGACACAGAAGTCAGGCCTGAAGAAGAATTTCAACAGAAAGAGCATATAGCTGCCTTGTAAACCCTTCCAAAAGCTTCTCTAAGCAAGAAATCAAATTCTTCAAGTACAAGAACCTGCATAGCAACTCATAAAACCCCCTGAAACCTGCTCTTTTGAAAGTGGGGAATGCTTTTCTGCAAGGCACATAATTTCGACCTCATTTTTTTTTTTTTTTTTTTTTTTTTTTTTTCCAAGTCCATTGCTGTTTTCTCTACCCATTCTTGGGCAAAAAATAAGGCATTTAGTTATTTGGGAGGTAGAAAGTGGAGTGACTTTGACTAAAATGGATTATGGATTATATCCCTTATTTAACAATAGCAAAGTAAATGTTTAAGTGGGACGAGTACAGATGACCTTTGACAAGGCCATGCGTTCTCACACTGGAAAACCCCTTAGAGAGTAATAGCAGCAAAGTTTTCAGTTAGAATAGGCAGCATAAAACATTTCAGGG
>NW_008336924.1:38124-47940 GCF_000622305.1 Nannospalax galili
GAGACCCAAGGACATTTTGATTTTTAGCCAAGAAACTAGCTACTTTTCTTTGAGGTCTTTTTACCCTAACTGCCTAGTGAATTCCTACCTCCTATTCTTATCACACCATCCCCTGAAGGGGTTACCCAAATTGCTGATAGGGAATCAGGATGCAGACTGCTCTGGCTTCTTCCATGCTAAACAGGGATGCAGGATGAGGCAATTGGGGTACCCCATCAGTGGGTCTATCTAAAAGATTACCAGATTGCACAACTCTTAACTATAGGGAGAAAAGAAATTCCTTGACTTGTGCCTATGAGATGTGAAGGAGTAGAGGCAAGAGTAGTTAGCATCACAAGTTCTAGACAAGGAACTAGAAAAGGGTCAAAACAGGGCAAATTTCAAATGTTCATATTAGAGTCCTTTGGAATTTCCTGATGAGAACTTCCAAAGCATCCCTCCATTGGGTTCCTCCTCATTTTTCTTTTGTCTGCCAAAGCTGGACTCAGGAGTGATGGACTCAGGATTTGTTTTCAGGCACTTTGATACCTGACAGAGTGGCTAGAATCAGTGTCAGTTCCCTCTCAAAGGCTTCTAGTTAGAAGGAGAAAACAAATTTAGCCATCATTTTAGAACAATGGTAGGCTGTCTCCCTTAGCTATAGGTGGGAACTACACTATTGTAGACCAAGTTTGAAGTCTTATACCTGAGCAGCACTTTGTGATCAGAAACATAATCATCAATGAGAAATAATTGTCTAAATAATATTTTATATGGACTTAAGTCTAATGTCTGGGAAATGTAATTCCTTGAACTCCTAAGGAAATATACTGATCACTTTAATCTTTGGTTATACTTTCCTTTTGGGTGTTTGAGACCATACACTTGGCCCAAATAAACCAATTAACTTTTTCACTTAAGGTCATATGAAGAGCTATACCTCAGGGGTCAAGTGGGCTTGAGAGGAGCCCCTGGGTCCTATCTTTTACCAGTTGTGTCTAAGTGAAGATCAGTCAAAAGTTCTGCTTGACCATGGCTGGCTTCACTTGGAAGTGTGGAGGAAATGTTTCCTCTGTGTTGACTCTCCTCCTTGTAGACTGGACACTGGTTCATGTCCACTGGTGGGGTTTCCATGGCCTCCTTGAACAAGAGGACAGGCAACTTACCACAGTTACAGGACATTTTGAGAGATGCTCTATAGTCCCCTGGGAATGTAGTCGACCTTGGAGGGCAAGGAGCAAATCTGTCCTTTAAGTCCCTCTAACCAGATTAGTATAGGCCTCAAAACATGGCTGTTAAAAATCCAAGAAAGTTCCGCCAGTCTGGTACTTTTAATTACCACGTGCTATGTAGATAAAGCTTGGGAAAAAACCAAGTATTCTCAGATGAACCTTGGCTAGACATATATTTTGTTCCGTAAACTAGTTCACTAAACTATGACCTTAGAAATGTTAAAATTATATTCATATTATTTTTGTCTCATCCTTTATATATCATAACAAACCTATGCAGCCCTTCATCACTTGCTTAGGCTTTCTCATTTTTTTCTATCTCCATTCCCATATCCTTTTAACAATCTTTACATTCTCATTTTCTTTTTAATAATTATGAGACATAATAACATTAACAAATAAATTTTCCATCTGTTGTGAGAATACTTTTCCTGGGGATACTAAGCAATGTTTATCCCCTTCTAAGGTTCTAGTGTCAAACCAATGTTTATTTAAAGTTTTCTTGGGGAACCAATGAATTTACTGAGCTTACTTACAGAGATGCTGAGGTATATGTGTGACCTGAGGGTATGTACCCTGGAAAGCCTTTAGTCAGCATGGATCAAACCTTTACAGCATTGATTCTTCCAATTTATGAGCATGGGTGGTCCTTCCATCTCCTGGTGTCTTCCTCAATCTCTTTCTTTAACGATTTAAAATTTTCATTGTAGAGATCTTTGGTGTCTTTGGTCAGATTTATTCCAAGATATTTTATTTTTATTTTTGCAGCAATTGTGAATGGGAGCATTTCCTTGTGTTTTTTCTCCAATTGCTTGTTTTTTGGTGTATAGAAAGGCTACTGATTTTTGTAGATTGATTTTATAACCTGCCACAAGACTGAAAGTGTTGATCAGTTCTAGGACCTTTCTGGTAGAATTTTTGGGATCTCTTATGTACAGTATCATATCATCTTCAAAAAGTGATAGTTTAACCTGTTCTTTTCCAATTAATACTCCTTTAATTTCCTACTCTTGTCTTATTGCTCTAGTAAGAGTGTCAAGCAGTATGTTGAAAAGGAGTGGAGATAGTGGACATCCTTGTCTGATTCCTGATTTTAATGGGAATGCTTCCAGTTTTTCTCCATTTAGAATGATATTGGCTGTGGGTTTGTTGTATATAGCTTTAATTATGTTAAGGTATGTTCCCTCCAGTCCAATTCCCTCTAGGACTTTGAACATAAATGCATGCTGAATTTTGTCAAAAGACTTGTCTGCATCTATTGAGATGACAATATGGTTTTTGTCTTTGAGTCCATTTATATGATTAATGATCTTTATTGATCTGAGTATATTGAGCCATCCCTGTATTTCTGGGATAAAGCCTACTTGATCATGGTGAATGATTTTTTTGATGTGTGTCGTAGTGCAGTCTGCAAGGATTTTGTTGAGAATGTTTGCATCTATGTTCATTAAAGATATGGAACTATAGCTTTCTTTTTTGGTTGTGTCTTTACCTGGTTTGGGTATTTGAGTGATGCTGGCTTCATAGAAGGAATTTGGGAGTTCTCTGTTTCTATCATTTTGAATAATTTAAGTAGTATTGGTTGGAGGTCTTCTTTAAATGCCTGGTAGCATTCTGCTGTAAATCCATCTGGGCCTGGGCTTTTTTCAGTTGGGAGGCTTTGTATTACTGTTTCAATTTCCTTATATGTTATGGGACTGTTTAAACTGTTGATCTCTTCTTGGTTCAACTTTGGAGGTTCATATGATTTCAGGTATCCATCCATCTTTTTTAGACTTTCAGATTTAGTAGCATATAGGTTTTTTAAATGTTCCCTTATAATGGTCTGGATCTTTTAGGTGTCTGTTGTGATGTTTGCCCTTTCATCTCTGATTTTGTTGATTTGGATTTGCTTTTTCTTTCTTTTGGTTAACTGGGCTAAGGGTCTGTCTATCTTGTTTAGCTTTTCAAAGAACCATCTCTTAGACTCATTGAATCTTTTTATTTATTTATTTATTTTGTTTCTATTTCATTAATTTCTGCTCTGATTTTTGCTATTTCTTCTCTTCTGCTGGGTTTGAGTTTCATTGGTTCTTGCGTTTCCAGTGCCTTGAGTTGCAGTGTTAGGTCATTTATTTGGGCTCTTTCCAATTTTTTAATGTAGGCACTTAGAGCTATAAATGTCCCTCTTAGGACTGCTTTTAAAGCATCCTAGAAGTTGTGTTGTGTTGCATTGACCTTTTTGTTGAATTCCAGAAATTGTTTTATTCCTTTCTTAATTTCTCCTTTGACCCACTCATTGTTTAGGAGTGTGTTGTTCAATTGCCATGAGTTCGTGTAGTGACTAGGGCTTCGTCCAGTGTTGATTTTGAGCTTTATTGCTTTGTGGTCCAATAGACTGCACGGAATTATTTCAAAATTTTTGTTTTTGTTGAGGTTTGTTTTGCGGCCCAGTATGTGGTCAATTTTTGAAAAAATTCCATGAGGTGCTGAGTAGAAAGTGTATTCTTTGGTGTTTGGGTGGAATAATTGAAAGATGTCGTTAGATCCATGTGATGTATGGTATCATTTAATTCAGACATTTCTCTGTTTATTGTCCAGTTGACCTGTCTAATGGAGACAGTGGGATATTAACGTACCTTACTATTACCGAGTTGGGGTTAATCTGTGTCTTAAAGTCCTGTAGCATTGTTTTCATGAATTTGGGTGCACCAGAATTTGGTACATATATGTTAAGGATTGTAATATCTTCTTGGTTAACTGTTCCTTTGATCAGAATGAAGGACCCTCCTTATCTCTTCTGATGAGTTTTACTTTGAAGCCTATTTCCTCAGATATTAGAATTGCAATCCCTGCTTGTTTCTTAGTGCCATTTGCTTAGAGTATTCTTTTCCATCCTTTTACTTTAAGGTAGTGCCTGTCCTTGAAGGTGAAATGGATTTCTTGCAGACAAAAAAGAGATGGATTTTGTTTCTTAATCCATTCGTTTAGCCTATGTATTTTGACCGGGGAGTTCAGTCTATTGATATTTAAGGTTATTATTGAAAGGTGTGTATTGGTTGCCATCATTTTGATTATGGTTTTTGTTCTCTGTGTAATTTTCTGTTTCCTAGATTATATCTTTGTTTATTTTCTTTTGTTGCCCCAAGGTATGGTTGTTTCTCTGTTCTCTGTATTGTTTCAAGTATTCTTTGAAGGGCTGGTTTTGTGGACATGTATTCTTTCAGGCTATTCATGTCATGGAAGATTTTTCTTTCCCCCTCAACTATAATAGAAATTTTTGCTGGGTATAGTATTCTGGCCTGGCATCTTTTTTCTTGTAGACCTGGAAATACCTTGGTCCAGGTTCTTCTGGCTTTCATAGTTTGCATTGATAAGCCAGCTGTAATTCTGATGAGCTTTCCTTTGTATGTGACTTGTTGTTTTTCTTTTGCTGCTTTCAGTATTCTCTCTTTGTTCTGTACATTTAGTACTTTTACTATCATATATCGTTGCGAGTTTCTTTTCTGATCCTGTTTACTTGGTGTTCTATATACTTCCTGGATTTGTATGGGGATGTTTTTCCTTAATTTTGGGAAATTCTCTTCTACAATCCTGTTTAAGATCTGGTCGACACCATTAACTTGAAACTCTTCTTCCTCTATTCCTATGATCCATAGATTTGGTCTTTTCATGGTGTCCCACATCTCTTACATAGTCCACACCTGTGTTTTTTTAAATTTTCCATAATCTTTGCTTGAGTATTCCAATTCTTCAACTTTATCCTCCAGTGCTGATACTGTTTTCCATTTATTCATTCTGGAGGTGAAGCATTCCCCTGTTGTTTCAAGTTGGCTTATTGAGACTTGCACTTCCTTTTTCATTTCTGTTTGAGTTTTAGTCTATGTTTCTATCTCTTTTATGAATTAATTCAGTAGTTTAACCTTATCTTCTTTTAGTTTTTTAATTTGTTTATTTGTGTGTTCTTTAAATTCTTTGAATTCCTTGATTATGTTTACGGTTGGTCTTTTAAATTCAGTGTCCTGGGTTACTTCTAGGGGGTTCTCCTTGTAGAACTCTTTTACAGGATTGGTGGATTTTTGTGGGGACATGCCAGGACATTGTGTTTTGGCTTTCCATTTTTTTATTCTTTCGTTGTGGTTTTGGCATGTGAATTTCTTTTGTTGTTTATGATTCTGATATGAGAATTAAGTTAAAGTATGCTTCTGTTTGTATTATCTGGGTGCCTGTAAAACTGGTTGGTACAGGGTTCAGGTTCTCTCAGGTTTATTTTCGAGGGAACTGATGGCTTCAGATCAGCTCTTCAGGGGTACCCACAGAAGCCCAATTCAGGTTCCAGTCAGGTACACTCACGCTTCCTTCACCACATGGAGGCAGGATTGAGGCTCTCTCAGGAAGTCCTGTGTATTGTCAACACTATGCTAGAGGGAGGCCAGAGTGGGGCCAGAACTTGGCACTCTCTGGTCGTCTGCTGAGATCCCAGTCTTAGCCTCTGAAAGCCAGATCTTCCCTGGGGCTTTGGGAGGGACCTCACAAAATCCCAGGTAGGGGGATGATATGGCACAATTAGGGGAAGCTCACTAACACGTGGAGGCAGGATCCTGGGGCTGTCAGGTTGTCCTCTGGGTTCTCAGGCCCGCGGGTAGTTGGAGGCCAGAGGGAGACCAGAACCTGGCACTCTCTGGTGGTCTGCTGAGCTCCGAGCAGCTACCCCAATGGAGGAGGTCTGAACCCACCCTCTCAGGCACGTGTATTTTATTTTTGTCTCATCCTTTATTTATCATAATAAACCTACACAGACATTCATCACTTGCTTAGGCTTTCTCATTTTTTCTGTCTATTTTGGAAAATATCTCCATCCCCATATCCTTTTAACATCTTTTACATTCTCATTTTCTTCTTCTAAAAATAATTATGAGACGTAATAGCACTAACAAATAAATTTTCCATCTGTTGTGGGACTTCTTTTCCTGGGGATGCTAAGCAATGCTTATTCCCTTTTAAGTCTAGTGTCAAGCCAGTGTTTGGTTAAAGTTTTACTGGGGAACCAATGCCTTTATTGTGCTTACTTACCAAGATAACTTCAGATCCCCGTAGTTATGGACAGTTAGCTGCCATGTGGGTGCTGGGATTTGAACCTGGGTCTTCTGCAAGAACAGCCAGTGTTTTTAACCGCTGAGCCACCTCTCCAGCCCCTAATTTTCTTTTTTTAATATTTAAGAGATATAATAGCATTAACAAATAAATTTTCCATCTGTTGTGATAATTCTTTTTCTGGGAATACTAAGCAATGCTTATTCCCTTTTAAGGTTCTAGTGTCAAGCTAATGTTTAAAGTTTTTGTGGAATACCAATGAATTTATTGAGCTTACTTACAGAGATAACTGAGGGGTTGCTGAGGGTATGCACATTGGAGAGCCTTTACCCAGCATGGATCAAGCCTTCTCTTCCTAGCCTTCCCAAGATTGTATACTTTAGCCCTCCTGAAATCCAGGAGACCATATGTGATTGGGGCCAAATTACATACAGTTGGCTGGGAAGAGTGGCTGGATACTCCGGTGAGGGTCCAATTGTTGGGGACCCCTGTTGTGTAAAAGTAGTAGTCTCTCCATGTCCGGATGGCCCATGAGCTTGGTTTCATATACAGAAGACTCCTTTTATCAAAAGAGTGCTTTTCTGACATCTTCCTGACTCGTCTTTTGAAGTAGCCGCCACAGAAACATGGCCTACAGCTCTGGAAATGCCATGCTTTCCTGTGTGATTTTTCTGGCAGCCTGGCAGTCTGGCAGGAGCCTACTTCCATATGCAAATAGGGCATCTCACAAAGTGCCTATCAGCTAAAGCTTTTACCACTACCCCCACGGTATAAAATGTCCTGGTTTTCTCTCAATATTGGAGCTGGATCACTAGGAACTAGAGCTGGGACACTGAGACTTGGAGCCAAGCAGAGCCACTTAATAAAGAGCTGTAACATGGAAAGCTGAACCCTGTGTCTCACTGCCTATGATCCAGTCTCTCCGGGGGGCGCTATCCTTCCGTCATCGACTCATGGAGACCTAGCTTTAGCCGCCTTGCACCTCTCCTTGTGACCTGGCAGCTGATGGGTCCCGAATTCAGAGAGAGAGTGCACCGGTGAAATTAGAGTGGAACTCAGCCAGGCAAAGCCCCGGCAGCAGAGACTTTCAGCACCTCAGCGGCAGACAGCGAAGCGGGACGCGACCAGACCCGCCATCCTCCAGGTGCCCACAGCGGAGAAGCCTGTGGGACCTGCCGCGCCTCTCCAGGGTGCGTGCAGGGGACCAGGGGCCCCGAGACCCCTGTGTGCCCCATACCTGGTGCCCAATGTGGGGCCTCTGAACCTCGTGCCAGCTAGGAGCTGGCACCCACTGAAACACAGGATTTGTGAGTATCCCTCCCCACCAGGAGGGCAACAATAAAAATCTCTTCTAAATTCCTCCTTTTGTTTCCGGTCTGGAGTCTTCGCATGAGAAAGTTAGAGACAGAGGAAGCAACTGAGGCTTTCTGGTCAGGGCCATTCCCTGACGTTAACCAAAGGCTCCTCTGCCCCCTAGCGACCTCCGACTGCCTGTACAGGTGTAGACAAAAAACCTCTATCTAAATATCTTTCTAATATAAAAAATCTGGTGACGCATCAGCCACTTAAGAGCCATTAGGGTGGCCGCCAGCCTCTTAAACTTACGAGAAGGCCTGTGTTGGAAACCAAGTGAGATCCCCTGAAATTTCAATTTCAGGCACGTCCCCTTGGGAACCATCACTTCACCCCACTTTTCTATCACTGCTAGAAAAATCCCCAAAGTTCCAGGAATCTTCACGTAAGCTTTGAAGTCAGGCAGATTTCTCTAGTCAGCTTTGTCACCCTGCCCCCAGGGCATTCAAGCCACAGCTAAAAACAATTAAATAAAAATTTAAATTAACTTGCCCCTGCCGAGTGCCTGGGAATTCACGGTGGCTCATGGCCAGAACAAAAGATTTAAACTACAACTTTTTTTTCTGCAAACCTAGAGGTTTGTAGCTTACCAAGGCGCTTCGGCCCTCTAGTGTCCGACTGCTGTAAAAACATCTTCCCTTCATAATGGGAAATTCAACATCACGCCAGAGAAAATGCCAAATTCGTTCCCTTAAGACCCTGCTTAAATCTAGAGGGCTTAAGATCTCTCAAAAGGAAAGCTTAAAATTTTGGAATGAGGTGTATCAGTTTGCACCCTGGATCCTATCAGCAGACATATCTGATCCAGAGGTATGGAACTTTCTTACACATTTGGCTTGTAAAAAAAAAATCACACAGAAAAGCATGGCATTTCCAGAGCCGGAGGCCATGTTTCTGTGGTGGCTACTTCAAAAGACGAGTCAAAAAGATGTCAGAAAAACACTCTGTTAATAAAAAAAGTCTTCTACATATGAAACCAAGCTCATGGGCTGTCTGGACATGGAGAGACTACTACTTTTACACAACAGGGGTCCCCAACATCTCCTCTTCTTTGATTTAAATATGAAGAAGTGCCATCACCAGCCCTAAGGGCCAACTCATCTCATCTCGGGAGAATCCAAAGTCTGATAATTGACCATGACTTGTTTCCATGGTGATTTTAGCAAATGGCAGTAATTTGTCAGCAAGGAAGTCTTAAAAACAGTGAACAAGCATCAAAATAGTACATAGTATTATCAACAGGGCAATAAGGAATAGGAGCCATGCAAAACAAGGGATTGCTAAGCCAATAGATTACAAAGTTTTTGAGAGTGTTAACATTGGTTTCAATAACATTTGATTCATTTACAGAGAAACAGCATCTTTCCCAATATCATATACCCTTTCTATGTATAGTAGTTATTAAGTCCAATGTTCTTTTGTTGTGGAGCACAGTTCTGGTGAGAGAGTTTATTTTTTTTTGAGAGATTTCAGGCTTTAGTCGCAAATGTTATTGCTCAGTCCAGCTTGTCTCAGTCAAAGCAGGATCAGGTGTAGCTTGCAGCAGCTGTCATCATAGCAACGCCTCCAGCATCCAGGGAGAGTGTAAGTTCGATCTCTACCAGCAGGGGGAGGAAGATCTTTTTCTGCTGGCAGCTCCTGGGATGCAATTATTGTCAGTACACAAAAAGGTAGACAAAGAGAAATTAACACAGTTTTGGGCCTTTCCTTGTACTATATGAAGAGAAGGGGTGATGTATGCAGTACTGGGGGGGGGCTTGCTGCTGAAGATGCAAATTAAATAATTAGTCAGTTGTTTGAATCCACTTAGATGAGAGTCAGTGAAATCTTTTTCTGTTCCTGGGTAGAGAAGGGTGGTAACTGGTACTGCTGTCAGTAGAAATCTATTGCTGGATGCACAAAAGAAAGGCAATTAGACATTGGGGTAGGTGGTGAAGGGAAGAAAGTTAGACTTGTTCCAGGACATAGTCGATCTTATTTGGTCCTCTGTCTTTCCTGTAAAATGACATGGTAAATTAGCACAGACCTGGCTGCAGATGTAAGCTGTTGAGAGACATGAAAGTTAGCTGTAGGGTACCTAGAAAATACACCTGAATTATTACTTTAATGTTCCACCGATTGTCCCATGGATCTGATACTTTCACTGAAAAATAAAATCTCTAGAACATGGTATTAGGGA
>NW_008336924.1:49021-53762 GCF_000622305.1 Nannospalax galili
ACTTGTTGATTGCTGACCTTAATTCCTGAGCAAATTCTGATTTAGAAAATCCTTTCCTACACCTATATCTTGTAAGTTACCAACAATATTTTCTTCTAATAGTTTCAGGGTTTCCAGTTTCACATTGAGGTCTTTGGTCCTTTTGGAGTTGACTTTTCTGCAAGGTGAAAGACAAGGATGTAATTTCATTCTTCTACAGGTGGAGATCCAGTTTTGCCAGCACCATTTGTTGAAGAAGCTGTCTTTTTTCCACTGTGTGTTCTTGGCACCTTTGTAAAATATCAGGTGGCTGAAATTGCATGTACTTGGGTTTGGGTCTTCAGTGATGTTCCATTGATCTATGTGTCTATATTTGTGCCAATAACATGCTGCTTTTATGACTATTGCACTGTAGTATTCTTTGAGATCTGGTATAGTAATCCCCTCAGCAGTGCTCTTTGTGGTCAGGATTGCTTTGGCTGTCTGGGGTCTTTTGTGCTTCAATATGAATTTAAAGATTTTTTTTCTAATTCTGAGTAGTGTGTCATGGGGATTTTGATTGAGATTGCATTGAATCTATATATTGCTTTTGGTAGGATGGTCATTTTCACAATATTAATTATTCCAATCTATGAGCGTGGGAGGTCCTCCCATCTCCTGGTTGCTTCCTCAATCTCTTTCTTTAATGATTTAAAATTTTCTTGTAGAGATCTTTGGTGTCTTTGGTCACATTTATTCCAAAATATTTTATTTTTTTGCAGTAATTGTGAATAGGAGAATTTCCCTGTGTTCTTCCTTCAATTGCTTATTATTGTTATATAGAAAGGCTACTGATTTTTGTGGATTGGTTTTATAACCTGCCACTGAAAGTGACTGAAACCTGACACTGAAAGTGTTGATCAGTTCTAGGAGTTTTCTGGTGGAACTTTTGGGATCTCTTATGTATAGTATCATATCATCTGCAAAAAGTGATAATTTGACCTCTTCTTTTCCAATTAGTACTCCTTTAATTTTCTTCTCTCTTATTGCTGTAGCAAGCATTTCAAGGATTATGTTGAAAAGGAGTGGAGATAGCAGACATCCTTGTCTGATTCCTGATTTTAATGGGAATGCTTCCAGTTTTTCTCCATTTAGAAAGATATTGGCTGTGGGTTTGTTGTACATAGCTTTAATTATGTTAAGGTATTTTCAATTGCCTCTAGCATTTTGAATATAAATGCATGCTAAATATTTTCAAAAGCCTTTTCTGCATCTATTAAGATGACAATGTGGTTTTTGTCTTCGAGTCCATTTATATGATTAATGATCTTTATTGACCTGAGTATATTGAAACATCCCTGCATCTCTGGAATAAAGCCTACTTGATCATGGTGAATGATCATTTTTTAAAAATTTTTAATAACTACATGATTAGAAGAAGCATTTCATTACAGCTTTAACATATTCAGTAACACACTCCAGAGCAAAAGTACATCTCTTTCATAAGAGGCTGTAAATTTCTAGGGTCACAGTTGAATTAATACAGAGATACAACATTGAACTCAGTATAAGCCCTGTAAGACATAAAATTGAATGAGTTTTTTAACCTTTAAAAAAGATCTGTTTTATTTTAGAATATATTGTTCCTAGCAGAAAGACTCATTGTTTTGCTACTAACACTGAGATGTTGGCACATGCATCTCTCATCTGTATGTATCTGATTATTACTAGTCATAATCGGTTGTACTTGGATCCTTGGCACCTGTGTATGTCTATAAAGTCATCGGATAGATTTCAATGGTAATGTTTATCACCTCTACTAATTAACATGACATAAATTTCCATGCTTCCTCATCAAATATTTTTAAAAATTTGTTGATTTTTTTTGTGTGTATATCACACAGAACATCCCAAAGCATCTTCTTCAAATGTACACCTACTTTCCAGATGGCACCCTCCCATAGCCTCCCTCCCCTTACTAGAGCCCTTATACACTGATATCACTGCTACTGTCTGCTGTGTTGTGGGAACCCCCAGCCATTCCCCACTACTTGTCCATTCGGTGAATCTAGTCAGGCTATCTAGACGTCTTTGTTTTAGGAAGGTCAGCTGTTCCTCATCTAGCAGCAATCAGTTATCAATATTCTTTTAGATAAGATTGGGGTCTGCTGTTCATTTTCCCAGTTCTGTGCTGGGTTAATATCTGGGAGTCCCTTTGGCTACCCTGGCCAGCAACTCAAAAGAAGGTATCTCCTATCTGGCATTGTTGCTTGTTATGTAGCCTTCAGCTATACATATGGACTCTTAAAAAATTATATTGGCTCCTTTAATCTTTGGTGATATTTTCCTTTTAGGTGTTTAAGGCCAGTTGGCCCAGATAAACCAATTTATTTTTACTCTTAAGGTCGTTTGAGGATCTGTTCCTCAGGGATCACGTGGTCTTGGGAGGAGCCCCTGGTTCCCTTTTTTTCTTTCTTTTTTTTTTTTTTTTTTTTTTTTTTTTTACCAGTTCTGCCTATGTGAAGATAAGTCAAAGATCCTGCTCAACCAGCTACTGTGAAGGGTAATGTTTCCATGTGCTCTTTCTCTGATTGCTTGTTATTGTTATATAGAAAGGTTGCAGACTTTTGTAGGTTAATTTTGTAACCTGCCACTTTCCTGAATGTGGTAATAATTTCTAGGAGTTTTCTGGTGGAATTTTTGGTGTCTCTTAAATATAATATCATCTGCAAAAAGGGATAATTTGATCTCTTCTTTTCCAGTTAGAACTCCTTTAATTTTCTTCTCTTGTCTTTTTGCTCTTGCAAGAGCTTCAAGCACTATGTTAAAGAGAAGTGGAGATAGTGGACAGCATTATCTGGTTCCTGATTTCGATAAGAATGCTTCCAGTTTTTCTCCATTTAGAAACATGTTGGCTGTGGGTTAGTTATATATGGCTTTAATTATGTTGAGGTATATTCTCTCCAGTCCAATTCCCTACAGGACTTGGAACATAAATGCATGTTGGATTTTGTCAAAGGCCTTCTCTGCATCTATTGAGATGACCATGTGGTTCTTGTCTTTGAGCCCATTTATATGATTTATGACATTTATTGACTTATGTATATTGAACCATCCCTGCATCTCTGGGATAAAGCTGACTTGATCATGGCAGATGATCTTTTTGATATGTGTCTGTATGCGCAAGTATTGCAAGTATCTTGTTGAGAATTTTTGCATCTATGTTCATTAAGGATATGGTCTATAGTTTTCTTTTTCGGTTGTGTCTTTACCTGGCTTTGGTATTAGAGTGATGCTGGATTCATAGAGGAATTTGGAAGTTCTCCCTCCATTTCTATCTTTTTGAATAAATTAAGTAGTATTGCATGTAGATCTTCTTTAAATGTCTAATAGAATTCTGCTGTAAATCCATCTGGTCATTGGGAGGTTTTGTATTACTTTTTCAATTTCTTTTTGTGTTATGTTTCTGTTTAAGCTGTTCATCTCTTCTTGGTTTAGTTTTGGTGGTTCCCATGCCTCTAGACATCCATCCATTTCTTTTAGGTTTTTAAATTTAGTACCATATAAGTTTTTAAAGTATTCCCTTATAATGTTCTGTATCTTTCTGGTGTCTGTTGTGATATTTCCCCTTTCATCTCTGATTTTGTTGGTTTGGAGGTGTTCTTTCTTTCTTTTGGTTAACTGGGCTAGCAGTCTGTCAATCTTGTTTATCATTTCAATGAACCAGTTCTTGGATTCATTGATTCTTTGTATTGTTCTGATTTTTGGTATTTCTTCTTGTCTTCTGGGTTGAAGTTTCATTTGTTGTTGTTTTTCAAGTGTCTTGAATTGCAATGTTAAGTCACTTATTTGTGTTTGTTCTGATTTTTTGATGTAGGCACTTAGAGCTATAAATTTCCCTCTAAGGACTGCTTTCAGCATGTCCCAGAGGTTTTGTTGTGTTGTATTGTCCTTTTCATTTAGTTCCAGGAATACTTTTTTTTCTTTCTTAATTTCTCTTTTGACCCATTCATCATTCAGGAGTGTGTTGTTTAATCTCCATGTGTTCATGTGGTGATTAGGGCTTCTTCCAGTGTTGATTGTAAGCTTTATTGCATTGTTGTCTAATAGAATCCATGGAATTATTTCAATCTTTTTGTATTTGTTGAGGTTTGTTTTGTGTCCAAGTATATGGTTGATTTTGGAGAAAGTTCCACAGGGTACTGAGTAGAAAGTATGTCCTTTGGTACTTAGGTGGACTACTCGGTAGATGTGTTAAGTCTATTTGATATATGGTATTGTTTAATTCAAATGTCTCTCTGTTGACTCTCTGCCCTGTTGACCTATCTAATGGAGACAGTGGGGGTACTGAAGCCACCTACTATTAATGAGTTGGGGTTAATCTGGGTCTTAAAGTCCTGTAGTATTGTTTTTATGAAGTTGGGTGCACCAGAATTTGGTGAATATATGTTCACAATTGTAATATCTTCTTGATTTATTGTTTCTTTGGTCAGAATGAAGTAGAATGAAGTGGCCCTCTTTATCTTCTGATTAGTTTTACTTTAAAGTCTGTTTTGTCAGGTATTATAATTGTTACACCTGCTTTTTTCTTAGTACCATTTGCTTGGTATGTTTTTTTCCATCCTTTCACTTTAAGGTAGTGTCTGTCCTTAAAGCTAAGATGGCTTTCTTGCAGACAATAAGAGGATGAATTCTGGTTTTATCTTTTTTTCTTTAATTTGGTCTTTTTGAGACAGAGTCTCCCTGTAGCCCCAGCTGGCCTGGAACTCACTATGTAGACCAG
>NW_008336924.1:54808-63384 GCF_000622305.1 Nannospalax galili
TCTCTAGGGGGTTCTCATTGTACTCCTCTAGAGGACTATTGGTATTTGGTGGGGATATGTTATTTTGATTTTTCATGCTATTATTTTCTCTGTGATTTTGACATGTGAATTTCTTTTGTAGTTTCTGATTCTTGTGTGAGACTCAAGCCTTCAAGTTTAGGCCTGCTTCTTTTTGTAAACTTTATGTATCTTTGTGGTTTAATTTTTGGGCACGAAAAACTGGTTTGTCTAAGCTTTCAGTTCTCTCTTTTGATTTTATATTGGAATGGCCAGATTGCTTTTGTCTTCAGGCGTTCCCACAGAGGCCCAAGTCAGATGAGGATCACATGCTCTCAGGCTTTCTCCTAAGGTCTGGATCCCTCCAGGAAAATTTTGGCCTCAGGATTTTGGGGGTTGGACTGGCCTAGGAGCCTGGCCCAGGAAAGATGCTGGTCTACAGAAGCTTGTGGCCATGCCACCCAGAGATGTAAAGGGAGATGGGGGTGGGAAGAGGCCCCAAGGTCTCCTGGGGACTGCATTGAGGAACTGGGTTGGTCTGGATGCAAAGGATCAGGAAGCAGATAGGTCAGTGTGGTGACCAGTAAAGAGGCTGGTGGGTAATGCAGCCCAGGGAAGCAGAGGGAGGTGAGGGCAGGACCAGGCCCCAAGGGCTCCTGGGAGAGAGGATTGTGGGTTGTGCAGACCAGGGAAGCAGGTGGGAGGTGAGGGCAGGGCCAGGCCCAGAGGGCTCCTGGGAACCCCAGAAGGAACTGGGTTGGTCTGGATGAAAAGGGTCAGGAAGCAGTGGTGGTTCCCCCTGGTGTCTGGGGTGCCAAGACATGGAATGGGACAGGTCCCAGGCTAGGAGGAGAGATGGGCAGGGGAGATAGGAGGGTGAATGAGTCTGGGGGAGTCAAGGCAGTAGGGGGCATGATTGGCTTACCCCAGAGAGAGGCCTGCTGTTAGTTGAATGATCTTTTTGATGTACATCTGTATGTAGTTTGCAAGTATTTTGTTGAGAATTTTTGCATCTATGTTCATTAAGGATATGGTCTATAGCTTACTTTTTTGTTTGTGTCTTTACCCTGTTTGGGTATTCGAGTGATGCTGGTTTCATAGAAAGAATTTTGGAGTTCTCTGTCTGTTTCTATCATTTTGAATAATTTAAGCAGTATTGGTTGGAGGCCTTCTTTAAATGTCTGGTAGAATTCTGCTGTAAATCCATCTGGACCTGGGCTTTATTTAGTTGGGATGCTTTGTAATAATGTTTTGATTTCCTTATATGTTATGAGTCTGTTTAAAATGTTGATCTCTTCTTGGTTTGGTTTTGGTGATTTTCATGCTTTTAGATACCTGTCCATTTCTTTTAGGGTTTCAAATTTAGTATTGTACATGTTTACCCTTTCTTCTATGATTTTGTTGATTTGAAGAAGCTGTTTCTTTCTTTTGGTTAACTGGGCTAAAGGTGTATCAATTTTGTTTATCTTTTCAAAGAACCAGCTCTTGGATTCGTTGACTCTTTGTATTGTTTCCTTTGTTTGTATTTCATTAATTTCTGCTCTGATTTTTGTTATTTCTTCTTGTCTGCTGGGTTTGGGTTTCATTTGCTTTTGCTTTTCAAGTGTCTTGAGTAGCAATGTTAAGTCATTTATTTGTGTTATTTCCGATTTTTTGATGTAGGCACTTAGAGCTATAAACTTCCCTCTAAGAACTGCTTTCAGCATGTCCCAGTTATTTTATTTTATGTGCATTCGTATATTTCCTGCATAAAGGCAAGTGCACCCGTGTCATGCAATGCCCATGGAGGACAGATGAGACTGTTGGATCCCCTGGAGCTGGAGTTATGATCCATTGTTAGCTGCCATATGGGTGCTGGGATTTGAACCTGGGTCTTCTGCAAGAATAGTCAGTGTTCTTAACTGCTGAACCATCTCTCTAACCCTCATTCTTATTTTTTTTTTAACTTTTACAAAAAGTTTATTGAGAATTTCATACATTCATATAAGGTGTTTTGGTCAAATCCATGCCCACTCCCTCCCTTCCAACACCTCCCATATTGCCTCATCAGTTTTTTCTTTATCTTTTCTTTTTTTTCCTTCTTTCATTTATTTATTTTTATGGGGCTTTTGGTTACTCTAACATTCCCCTCTCTGAAGAGAGGTAACCATAAAATCTTTTAAGGATTAGATACAAGCTCCAAAATGCTTTTGACATTTTTGGCCTTTGGAACAGAGTATGTTGCTAAGAGGCCCAAGGACATTTTGACTTTTAGCCAAGAAACTGGCTACTTTTCTTTGGGGTCTTTTTACCCTAACTGCCTAGCCAATTCCTACCTCCTATTCTTATCATGCCATCCTCTGAAGGGGTTACCCAAATCGTCAATAGGGAATAGGGATACAGACCACTCTGGCTTCTTCCATGCTGAACAGGAACACAAGGTAAGGCAACTGGAGTACCCCTTCAGTGGGTCTACCTAAAAGGCTCCCAAATTCTGTAACTCTTATCTCTAAGGGGAAAAGAAAGTCCTTGAATCATGAGTGTGAAGGAGAAGTAAAGACAAGAGTAATTAGCCTTGCAAGTTCTAGACAGGGAACTAGAAAAAAGTCAGAACAGGGCAATTTTCAAATGTTCATATGAGAGTCCATTGGAGTTTCTTGACAAGGGCTTCCAAAAGCACCCCTCTATTGGGTTCTTCCTCATTTTTCGTTTGTCTTCCAAGGCTGGACTAGTTGGCTGGGAAGAGTGGCTGGATACTCAGGTGAGGGTCCGGTGACCCTCCTTGGCATGCCTTTAATGAATGAGCACAACCATCAACAAGCCCAATTGTGACTATGCATTGTGGTCTGACAGAATGCATGGAAGTATTTCAATTTTTTTGTATTTGTTGAGGTTTCTATTGTGGCCCAGTATGTCATCATTTTTTTGCAAAAGTGCCATGGGCTGCTGAGGAGAAAGTGTATTCTTTGTTGCTTGGGTGGAATATTCAAAAGATGTCTGTTAAGTCCATTTGATGTATGTTATCATTTAATTCAGACATCCCTCTGTTTATTCCTTATCCAGTTGATCTGTCTAATTGAGACAGTGGGGTATTGAAGTCCCCTACTATTACTGAGTTGGGGTTAATCTGTGTCTTAAGGTCCTGTAGTGTTGTTTTTATGAATTTGGGTGCACCAGAGTTTGTTGCACATATTTTCAGGACTGTAATATCTTCTTGGTTAATTGTTCCTTTGATCAGAATGAAGTGACCCTCCTTATCGCTTCTGATTAGTTTTACTTTGAAGTCTGTTTTCTCAGATATTTGAATTGCAATCCCTGCTTGTTTCTTAGTGCCATTTGATTGGAGTATTCTTTTCCATCCTTTTACCTTAAGGTAGTGCCTGTCCTTGAAAGTGAGATGGGTTTCTTGCAGATAGCAAACAGATGGATTTTGTTTCTTAATCCATTCACTAAGCCTGTGTGTTTTGACTGGGGAGTTCAGTCCATTGATGTTTGAAGTTATTATTGAAGGATGTGTATTGGTTGATATCATTTTAATTGCTGTTTGTGTTCTTTATCTAATTTTGTGTTTTCTCAATTATACATTTATTTTCTTTTGTTGCCCCTGGGGTATAGTTGTTTCTCTCTCTGCTCTCTGTATTGCTTCAAGTATTCTTTGAAGGGCTGGTTTTGTGGGCATGTGTTCTTTCAGGGTATTTGTGTCATGGAAGGTTTTTCTTTCCCCCTCAAGAATAATAAACATGTTTGCTGCGTAAAGGAGGCCTTAGTATTCTGGGATGGCATCTATTGTCATGTAGAACTGAAAATACCTTGGTCCAGGCTCTTCAGGCTTTCATAGTTGGCATTGATAAGTCAGCTGTAATTCTGATGGGCTTTCCTTTATGTGTTACTTGTTTTTCTTTTGCTGCTTTCAGTATTCCCTCTTTGTTCTGTACACTTAGTGTTTTTACTATCATATGTCATTGGGAGTTTCTTCTCTGATCCTGTCTACTTGGTGTTCTATGTGCTTCCTGTGTTTGTATGGGGATGTCTTTCCTTAATTTTGGGAAATTCTCTTCTATAATCCTGTTTAAGATCTGGTCAATACCATTAACCTGAAATTCTTCTCCTTCCTCTATACCTATGATACGGTAGATTTGGTCTTTTCATGGTTTCCCACATCTCTTGCATATTCCATTCATATGTTTTTTAAAAAATTGCCTATAATCTTTGTTTGAGTGTTCTAAGTCTTCAACTTTATTCTCCAGTGTTGTTATTCTGTTTTCCATTTCATTCATTCTAGAGGTGACGCTTTCCCCTGTTGTTTCAAGTTGGCTTATTGAGTTTTGCACTTCCTTCTTCATTTCTGCCTGTGTTTTCTTCAGTGTTTCTATCTCTTTTGTGAATTCATTCAGAAGTTTATCCCTATCTTCTTTTAGCTCTTTGATTTGTTTTTTTCATGTGTCCTTTAAATTTGTTGGATTCCTTGGTCATGCTTATGATTATTCCTTTACATTCAGTGCCCTGTGTTATTTCTAGGGGGTTTTCCTTTTAGAACTTTTCTACAGGATTGGTGGATTTGGTGGGGACATAGTGTCTTGGCTTTCCATTTTATTATTCTTTTGTTGTGATTTTGGCATGTGAATTTCTTTTGTTGTTTATGATTCTGATATGAGAATTACGTTGAAGTATGCTTCTGTTGTATTATTGGGATGCCTCACTCCTTTTCTTGCTGGTTATGTAAAGCTGGTTGGTCCAGGTTTCAGGATCTCTCAGATTTTATTTTCAAGGGAACTGATGGTTTCATATCAGCTATTCAGGAGCACCCACAGAAGCCCAAGTCAGGTTCCAGTCAGGTACACTCAGGCTTCCTCCTAAGGTTTGGACCCCACCACTTTGAGGCAGGATCGGTGCAGTCAGGCAGTCCCATGTGTTCTCACCTATGCCAGAGGAAGGCCAGATCCCAGCACTCTTTGGCGGTCTGCTGAGATCACACCCACTATACTAATGGAGATTGGAGCCCACCCTCTCAGGCTGTCTGCTAAGATCTTGGCCTTAGCCTATGAAAGCCAGATCTACCCATCACCTTTTTATTTTTAAAATTAAAAAAATTATTTCTGCAAATTCATGTGTTCCTGCATTAGTTTATGTACATCAAATGCATGCAGTGACCATGGAGGCCAGAAGAGGACGTTGGTTTCTGCAGACCTAGCGTTATAGGTGATTGTGATCTACCTGATGTTGGTGTTGGTAACCAAACCGGGTTTCTCTGCAAGAGCATACACTCTCTTAATCACTGAGCCACCTTTCTAGCCCTCGGGTATGGCATCTTTCTGACCACTAATGGTATTTCTAAAGACCAGAAAAGTGCCTGGCACAAGACAGAACCTTAATAAATGCTTCTGACGATCTGAATATACAGAAGGCACTGAACTTTGAAATGTGGTTCTCTGGCAAAGGAATAGAGAATGTGTCATCCCCTGCTGGAAGAAACAGGTTAAAGACTGAAGATGTCCTACCACACTTGTGTTTTTACAGATGCAGCAAGAACAGGTCAGAGCCCCATGGTATGTGAGGTAGAGTAAAGAATACAAAATGAAAGAAGAATACGGTACCAAAGGACTTCATGAAAATTGCATGGCGCTATTCAACTCTTAAAATGTAAATGAGAGTGACTCAGATGTTACACTACACATGTAGATTATGGTACTCAATGTTGTTGATTCTAAGTAATCATAACAAATTTCAAATTTGTATTAAGGTGTCGAACTGCTTTTCCAAATCAAAGCTTACACAGAAGTACAACATGCATACAGGCAAGTCTAAGTGATACTTTGGCTGAAAAGGCATACTGGCACCCAGCCCAGCAGGCACCATGTCTCAAAACAGTGTCCTAAGGACCACCCGTGACATCCACAGATACACAGAACAAAGTTTTATGATTGCAATTCCTCTATTTGGAAGACTGAGGCCCAAGGTGACATGACTTATCTACAGTCTTAAAATTACCACTGATAACAAGATTAAAACCCAACTCCTTGAATGCTAGCATACTGTTGTTGCTTCATGTCTGTCATCTTCTGTTCCAGGATGATAAAGACCAAAGACTCTGACTGGAGCTTCATAGTGGAAGTCGTTAAAAGGGGAGAAGAGCCAGAGGCTTTCAAGGTCTTGGAACCTTGCTTAGAATTTTCTACATCTTTGGCCTCACAGCACTGCTGTTCTCATCTAAAAACTGCCTAGAGCATGGTGCTAGTGGTACGAAAGGAATGAGATGGCTTTATTCAAGAAGTTGTTTTACAGTTACCTCCCCCCACAGGTTGATAAGACATTTTAATATAACTGTTGAGTGCAAACATTTTTCTTTTTAAAAAATATAGTTTAAGGCCCACTAGATGACTCAGCAGCTAAAGGAAATTGACACCAAGCCTGAGGACTGAGTTTGATCCTTGGACCTACATGGTGGAAGGACATAACAGACTCCCACAAATTGTCCTCAAACCTCCACATGTGTGCTATGGCACATGCTCCCCCAAAATAAATAAATAAATAAATAAATAAATAAATAAATAAATAAATAAATAAATAAAATAAGTGAAAGTAATAAAATTTGAGCTGGGCATGGTGGCCCATGCCTTTAGTCCCAATACTTGGGAGGCAGAGGCAGGTGAATCTCCATGAATTAAAGAATAGACTGGTCAACATAGTGAATTCCAGGCCAGCTGGGGCGGCAGGGAGACCCTATTTCAAAAAGACCAGAAAAAAGGTAATACATTTTAAAAAAGATATATTTATAAAACTTTAATGAAAATCAAAAGATAATTTTGTATTTATTTAGTATATAAAAGTAAAATTACTATATAAAGGAAAACCAGGATTACAGCTAACTTTTCATTGCAAGCTATGAAAGCCAGAAAAGCCTGGACCTAAGTATGCTCAGTCCTAAATGACCACAGATGCCAACCCAGATTACTTTATCCAGCCAAAATGTCTATTATAGTTGAAGGGGAAAGAAAAATCTTCCATGACATCAATAGGCTGAAAGAATTCATGTCCACAAAACCAGCCCTTCAGAAAGTTCTTGAAACAATGCAAACAGCTGAAGAAAGGAATGATTATACCCAAGGGTTCTGGAAATAAACTCAATGAAGGTATAACTGTGGAAATGCACAGCTATACCAAGAATGTGAACAGAAATAAAAATGACAGAATTCAATACACATCTTTCATTAATAACTTTAAATATCAATGGACTGAACTCCCCAGGCAAAAGACACAGACTAGTTGAATGGATTAAGAAACAAAACCTATCTTTTTGTTGTCTGCAAGAAACTCATCTTACTTTCAAGGACAGGCACTACCTTAAGGTGAAAGGATTGAAAAAAATATACCAAGCAAATGGCACTAAGGAAAAAGCAAGCATTGCAATTCTAATATCTGATAAAACAAACTTTAAACTAAAACTAATCAGAAGAGATAAAGAGGGGCCACTTCATTCTGATCAAAGGAACAATCAATCAAGAAGATATTACAATCATGAACATATATTCACCAAACTCTGGTGCACCCAACTTCATAAACAAAATACTACAGGACTTTAAGATCCAGATAGATCCCAACTCATTAATAGTAGGGGACTTCAATACCCCATTGTCTCCATTAGATAGGTCAACAGAACAGAGAGTTAACAGAGAGACATCTGAATTAAACAATGCCACATATCAAATGAATCTAATACCTTCTACCAAATATTCCAGCCAAGCACCAAAGAATATACTTTCTCTTTAGTGCCCCATGGACTCTTCTCCAGAATTGACCAAATACTGGGGCACAAAACAAAACAAAACAAAACAAAACCCTCAACAAATACAAAAAGATTGAAATAATTCCATACATTCTATCAGACTACAATGCAATAAAGCATAAAATCAACACCGGAAGAAACCCTAGTTACTACATGAACACATGGAGATTAAATAACACACTCCTGAATGATGAATGGGGTCCAAGGAGAAATTAGGAAAGAAATAAAAGTATTTTTGGAACTAAATGAAAAAACGATACAACATAACAAAACCTCTGGGACACATTGAAAGCAGTCCTAAGAGGGAAGTTTACAGCTCTAAGTGGCTACATTAAAAAATTGGAAAGAATACAAATGAATGACTTAACATTGCAACTCAAGACACTTGAAAAGCAACAACAAATGAAACCCAAACCCAGCAGACAAGAAGAAATGACAAAAATTCAGAGCTGAAATTAATGAAATAGAAACAAAGAAAACAATACAAAGAGTCAACAAATCCAAGAGCTGGTCCTTTGAAAAGATAAACAAGATTGAGAGACCCCCCCCAGCCCAGTTAACCAAAAGAAAGAAAGAGTATCTCCAAATCAACAAAATCACAGATGAAAGGGGATACATCACAACAGACACCAAAAAGATTCAGGACATTATAAGGGAATACTTTAAAAACTTATATGCTACTAAATTTTTTTTTTGTCTTTTTTGAGACAGGGTCTCTCAATAATCCCAGCTGATCTGAACTCACTATGTAGACCAGGCTGGCCTTGAACTCACAAAGATTCGCCTGCCTCTGCCTCCCAAGTGCTGGGACTAAAGG
>NW_008336924.1:63496-88211 GCF_000622305.1 Nannospalax galili
ACAGTAATACAAAATCTCCCAAATAAAAAAGCCGAGTACCAGATGGATTTACAGCAGAATTCTATCAGACATTTAAAGATCTGCATCCAATACTACTTAATTTATTCAAAAATATAGAAATGGAGGGAAAACTTCCGACTTCCTTCTATGAAGCCAGCATCGCTCTAATACCAAAGGCAGGTAATGACACAACCAAAAAAGAAAACTACAGACCCATATCTTTAGTGAACATAGATGCAAAAATTCTCAACAAAATACTCGCAAACTGCATACAGACACACATCAAAAAGATCATCCACCATGATCAAGTTGGAGTTATTGCAGAGATGCAGGGATGGTTCAATATATGTAAGTCAAACGTCATAAATCATATAAATGGGCTCAAAGACAAGAACCATATGGTTATCTCAATAGATGTAGAGAAGGCTGTTGACAAAATTCAACATGCATTAATGTTCAAAGTCCTGGAGGGAATTGGACTGGAGAGAACATAACTCAACAAAATTAAAGCCAAATACAACAAACCCACAACCAACATCATTCTAAGTGGAGAAAAACTGGAAGCTTTCCTATTGAAATCAGGAACCAAACAAGGCTGTCCACCATTTCAACTCCTCTTTAACATAGTGTTTGAAACTCTTACAAGAGTAATAAGACAAGAGTAATATTTGGAGTATTAAAGGAGTAATATTTGGAAAAGAAGAGATCAAATTATCCCTTTTTGCAGATGATACAATATTATATCTAAGAGAGGCCAAAAATTCCACCAGAAAACTCGTAGAAATTATTAACACATTTAGTAAAGTGGCAGGTTACAAAATTAATCTACAATAGTCTGTAGCCTTTCTATATACCAATAACAAGCAATCAGAGAAAGAGTACATGGAAATACTCCCCTTCACAATAGCTGCAAAAAAATTAAATGTCTCGGAATAAACCTGACCAAAGACGTTAAAGACCTCTACAATGACAATTTTAAATCTTTAAAGAAAGAGATTGAGGAAGACATCAGAAGATGGAAGGACCTCCCGTGCTCATGGATTGGAAGAATTAATATTGTGAAAATGACCATCCTACCAAAAGCCATTTATAGATTCAATGCAATGCCAATCAAAATCCCCTTGTCATTTTTTTTACAGAATTGGAAAAAAACATTCTAAGATTCATATGGAAACACAAAAGACCTTGGATGAGCAAAGCAACCGTGAGCACTAAGAGCAATGCTGGGGGAATTGCTATACCAGATTTTAAACTGTATTACAGAACTATCATCATAAAAACAACATGGTACTGGCACAAAAATAGACCAATAGATCAATGGGACAAAAGTGAAGACCCAAATATGAGTAATTGCAATTTCAGCCACCTGATATTTGACAAAGGGGCCAAGAACATTCACTGGAAGGAAGACAGCATGTTCAGCAAACGGTGCTGGCAAAAGTGGATCTTCACCTGTAGAAGAATGAAACTAAACCCCTATCTTTCACCTTGCACAAAAGTCAACTCCAAATGGATTAAAGACCTCAATGTGAAGCCTGAAACTCTGAATCTGTTAGAAGACAATATTGGCAATAACCTACAAGATATAGGTGTAGGAAAGGATTTTCTAAACCGGACATCAACTGCCCAGGAAACAAGGTCAAGAAACAATAAATGGGACCTCAGTAAACTAAAAACCTTCTGTACATCAAAAGAAGCAACCAAGGAAATGAAGAGAAAACCCACAGAATGGGAGAAAATCTTCACCAGTGACACATCTGACAAAGGTTTAACAACCAGAATACATAATGAACTAAAAAAAACAAAGAACACACAAAAAAACAAAGAATCAAGAAAGGAAGTAACCCAATTAAAAGATGGGCTAAGGATCTGAACAGAGAGTTCTCAGAAGAATAAAGATGGCTAAGAAGCATCTTAAAAGGTGTTCAACATCATTAGTAATTAGGGAAATGAAAATTTAAACCACTTTAAGGTTTCATCTTACCCTAGTCACACTAAGATTTCATCTTACCCTAGTCACACTGGCTAAGATTAAGAGAACAAATGATACCAAATGTTGGAGAGGATGTGGGGAAAGGGGAATGCTCATCCATTGCTGGTGGGACTGTAAACCTGTACAATCCCTATGGAAAGCAGTCTGGAGAACTCTTAAAAAACTACAAATGAAGCTACTATTTGACCCAGTTATACCACTCCTTGGCGTATACCCAAAGAACTCATCCTACTGCAGAGACACTTGTACAACCATGTTTGTTGCTGCTCTTTTCACAATAGCTAAGAGATGGAAGCAACCTAAGTGTCCCTCAATTGATGAGTGGATAATGAAAATGTGGTTCATTTATACAATGGAGTTTTACTCAGCAGTAAAGAAAGATGAAATCATGAAATTTGCAGGTAAATGGATGGAACTAGAAACTGTTATACTAAGTGAAGTAACACAGACTCAGAAAAAAAAAGGCATATGTTCTCCCTCATATGTGCATCCTAGAACCAAATCCTGATACTTATGTATCCAGACATAACTACAGGAACCAGGATAATTAAAAGGAACTAGGGAGGTAAAGGAAGAGAAAGAACCTGAAAGAGAAGAACAGTAGGAAACAGGCGTTATAAGGGAGATATGGATAAAAATGGGGTTAAGGGAGGGGGGAGGGAAGGGCATACAAGGAACCTAGGGGATAAAGGGAAAGAAGGGGCTCAAGCAAGGTGGGACCATAGCAGAAGGGTATTATTAAGGGAGAAATGGGAAAAATGGGGACACTTTAAATGGATAAATCATGGTGTGTTAGACAATGCGAGAGATAAATAATGCCTAACTAGTTTTAAAAAAATCAGAGGGAACCATATTAATTGAACAACTTACTGACAAATTATATATACTACTAGCTCAAAGAATATAATATATACCTAGACAAAGTCTATCTGAGAACATTTGGTCGTTGCCCAAGCTTTATCTATATGGTACATGGTAATTAAAAGTACCACACTGGTGGAACTAACCTTGAATGTTTAACAGCTGTACTTTGAGGCCTATACTAATTTGGTCAGAGGGACATAAAGGATATTTTTTGGCTCCTTGCCCTCCTGCTTGGCTAGGTTCCAGGGGACTATGTTCATCTCTCAAAATGTTCTGTAATTGTGGTGAGCCACCTGTCCTTTTGATAAAGGAGGTTGAGGGAACCCCATGAGATGGACTTGAACCAGTGTCCAGTTTACAAAGAGGAGGGTCAACACAGAGGACTCATTTCCTCCATGCTTCCAAGGGAAGCCAGCCATGGTTGAGCAGGACCTTTGACTTATCTTCACATAGGCGGAACTGGTAAAAGAAAGGAGCCAGGGGCACCTCCCAAGCCCATGTGACCTCTGAGGAACAGATCCTCAAACGGCCTTAAGAGTAAAAATAAATTGGTTTATCTGGGCGAACTGTATGGTCTTAAACACCCAAAAGGAAAGTATAACCAAAGATTAAAGGGGTCAATATATATTTTTTAAGAGTCCATGTGTATTGCTAAAGGCTATATAACAAGAAACAATGCCAGACAGGAGATACCTTCCTTTAAGTTGTTGGCCAGGGTAGCCCAAGAGACTCCCAGACAGTAATCCAGCATAGAACTGGGAAAATGAACAGCAGACCCCTATCTTACCTAAAGGAATATTGGCAACTGATTGCTGCCAGATGAGGAAGAACTGATCTTCCTAAAACAAGGAACTCTAGATAGGCTGACTAGATTCAGTGAATGAACAAGTACTGGGGAATGCTGGGGGCGTCGACAACACAGAGGACAGTAACAGGGATGACAGAGTATATGGGCTCCAGTGGGGGGGTAGGCTATGGGAGGGTGCCATTTGGAAATTGGGTATATAAATGAATAAAATTGTTTGGGATGTTCTGTATGATATACACACACACACACACAAAATCAACAAATTTAAAAAATGAGTTATATTTGGGGAAGAAGCATAAAAGAATTATTCATGTTAATTAGTAGAGGAGGAAAAACATTACCATTGAAATCTACCTGATGATTTTATATCCATAGTCAGTTGGTAAGGATCCGAGTGTAACTGACTGTGACTAGTAATAATCAGATGCATAGAGATTAGAGATGCATGTGCAAACATCTAAGTGTTAGTATCATTAAAAATGAGTTTTTTTTCTGAAGGAAAAAGTATATTTTTAAAAGAAATGAAAATCTTTTTTAAAGGTTAAAATTTCATTCAATTTTATGTCTTATAGGGTTTATACTGAGATCAATATTGTATAACTATATTAATTCAACTGTGAACCTGTAAATTTACTGCCACTTTTGAAAGAAATGTATCTTTGCTCTGGAAATTATTATTGAATATGTTAAAGCTGTAATGCAATGCTTCTTCTAATCATGTGGTTATTAAATAATTAAAAAAATAAAATTACTAAAATGTTTCAGATTCTTCATTCTTGTTTCAGTGTTCTTTTAAATTTTAATTCTATTTATTTATATTTGTTTTTAAATTAACAGACAAAATAATGAGTTTTATAACAGTATTTTACTATATTCTTTGTTTTAGTTGATTCTAAGTTTGTACTCCAAAAAGCTAGAAAACCTAAAAGAAACAGACAAATTTCTAAAAGCAGGTGGCTTATCAAAATTAAATCCCAAATATAATAAACAAGCTAAACAGATCCACAAGTAGTGAGATCAAAGCAATAATTAAAAGTCTCTCTATGAAGAAGAGTCCAGGACGGGACAGATTCACTACTTAAGTCTACTAAACTTTTAAAGAAGATCTAATACAAACCTTCCCAAACTGTTTACATAATAAAAACAGAAGGAACGCTAACGAACTTACTCTTCAAAACCAGTATTGCCGTGCTACTAAACCCAGATAAAGACACAACAAAGAAAGAAAATTACAGACCAATTTCCCTGTGTGGGGTCCCTTGTTGTGGTCTTAGTTGTTGATTATGTATGTCATTTCTTTTAACCTGCATTAGGCATTCATCTCTAAATAAATCCTCCCATTGTACAAATAATGGACTGGGGAGGGTGGATCTACAGATATATCTCCAGTCCTGGGGGGATAGGAAGTTAGTATTAAAGGTTTGTAGTATAGATTTTGTCCATGGAGCATGGATCCCATCCTCACGGAGAGCTTGGCATAGTTCTTTTAAGTCTGCTGCCTGGAGGGGGTACCAAGCCAGTGGATGTTGCCTTGTTATTTGTAGGTTAATGGGAAAAGCTTCTACTGATGGGGTTTTTGGGTCCTGAGGCCATTGTGTCTGGAGATTCTGGGGGCAATAACTCCCATTATCCCTGAGATTACAGAGCTGTTCAATGGCTGTGGGACATGGCACCACAGGTGGCGCCGGTGATGGTGAAGGGGGAGGGGGATTTATCTGGGAATCTTTGGGAGTTTTTGAAGTCTGGGTTTTAACATCCGGGTTTGTTAAATCAGTCCATGAGGATTCACAGGGGGGAAGAGGGGGGGTAAAGGCTATTTTTGTTATTGGGTGGGTTTTGTTTGACTTGGTCAAATTTTATTTTGGGGGCTGTTGAATCTGTTACTGGGCAATCTTCAGGATTTTTTTCTTTATTTTTTAGGGCTGTTGAATCTGCTGTTGGGAAATCTTTAGGGTCTTTTTTCATTGTTTGAACCCTCCCCTTTATTATCCCCTGGTGCTAGTAAGTTTTCCTCAGTCTTAGGTGGGTTTCTCAGCATTGTGGAATAGCCACTATTATGGGGAGGAAGGTAAGGGGCAAATGGTGCCTTTCCTGGATTTCCTTTTTACGAGCCAGATAGGCAACATTGGTCCAGACCTCTGGGTCAGAAATATCTGTGGACAGGCTCCAGGGTGCGAATTGAAATACTTCATTCCAAAATTTTGAGCTTTCCTTTTGGGAAATCTTAAGTCCTCTTGATTTAAGTAGGGCTCTAAGGGAGCGAATTTGGAGGTTTTTTTGGTGTGATGTTGAATTACCCATTATAGAAAAGAAAGGAAGTGTTGTCAGTGGCCTTCAACGTTCCCGAGGCAGCCTGCCATGGGGGATTGAGACGCTTTGACAGATTCAAGCCTAGCTGCAGATTTAAGGGACTGGCAACCATCCTTGTGACTTTTAACTGGTTGCTGCATTACCAGATTTTTATGATAGTTGTAAAGGTTACTGCCTACACCCAGCCGGGGTGTCAGGGTCCGGAAAGAGGGCAGGGGGCCTTCAGTCAATATCGGGGAGTTGCCCCAACCAAGAGACTTCAATTGCCAGCAAACCGTATCCAGACCCTTGCAAAGGCAATAACCGTGACAAAGCAAAGAGAAAGAGAGATGGGGTGGTCCTCTGATGAGCCCCTTCCTCAGGAAAAGGTTTACAGAAAAAAAAATATGGCTTTTTAAAATCTTTTTTTTTTTCATTTGTATGGTGCAAGCCACCTTGAATTTTTAAGTGCTCTGCAGGGGCTAGTTAATTTAAATTTTCACCTAACTGGTTTAGCTTGGGCTTGAGCACCCCAGGGGCAAGATAACAGAACAGATTAGGGGAGTTTATTTTAGAAGTTGACTTTAAGGCTATATAAAGATCCCTTAGAACTTTGGGGATTTTTTTCTAGGGGTGTTGTTCAAGATAGAAAAGGAAAGTGGGGTGAAATGCTGATTTCTAGGGGAACATGCCTGGGATCAAAACCCCAGGTGATTCCACGTAGGCCACAGCACAAGCCTGCCCTCAAATTTAAGAGATCTGGCGACTGCTCTAAGAGCAATTATCTGGTCTTTGCGTTACCGGGTTTTTGCATTAGAAAGATGTATAGATGGGGGTCTTGTCTACACCCATGTGGGCAGTCGGGGTCCATTAAGAGGGCTAAGAGCCTTTGGCTAACATCAGGGAGTAGCCCTGATCGGAAAGCTTCAATTTCTTCTTCATCTTTAATGGTCCCACGTGAAGACTCAGATTGAAAATAAGAGGAGGAAAAAGAGGAGAGACTGCCAATCCTCAAGGGTGGGATGGCTTTAAGGCAAAGCTTCCATTACCCTCCTGGTGGGAGGGGGTAGGAAAAAGAGAGGCTGCTGATCCTCAAGGGTGGGATGGCTTAAAGGCAAAGCTGCCGCTACCCTCCTGGTGGGGGGGTGGTACTCACAAACTCTGCACACAGCGTTCCAGGAGCCTCACTTTCAGGCGCCAGCTCCCTCTCCTTGTGGATGGTTGGCCACCGCTCCATGAGGACAAAGGGAGCAGAAGCAACTAGCTGGGTCAGGATGGTCAGTGGACAGAAGAAAGCTCTTCTGGGGAGGCATGTTCAATGATGCAAACAGCTCCAGACTCAGTGAACCAGCTCCAGATTCAGTGAAACAGCTCTGTTTATTCAGTGGGAGAACTAGGGAAAATATAGTGTGGAGGCAGTAGCCAATGCCTCAGCTGATAGGTGCTCATAGTATGCTTTATTTACATGTGGCAGTAGGTTCCTATTGTCCGACTACAGGGCAATGCCTAATTATCATATAGAAAGAACCTGGGGTTAGTTTTTACTCTGGGTAACTACGCCAAAGGTCATGTTCCAAATAAGGTCAGGTGTCCGTGCTTGGCAGCACTTTCCATGTAAGTCAGGAAGAGAGCAGGAGGCACCCTTCTGAGAAGGGGAGTCCTTCCATATGGCACCAAGCCCCTTAGAGCTATCCAGACATGGAGGACTACAACCCTAGCAGCAGGGTTCCCCAATATCCCTGATAAACACAGATGAAAAAATTCTTGACAAATACTTGCAAACTGGATTTAAGAACTCTTTAAGAAGATCATAGCTCATATGAGCTTACAGCAATGGTGTCAACATACACAAGACCCATGCAAACTCAAGCCAGGCAAAAACCCAGCACAGAACTGGACAAAAGGGTAAGAGGCCCCAGCCTTACCTGAGGAACTATTGGCAGCTGTTCATTTCTGGGTGAGGGAGAGTTGGTCTTCTTTAAAATATTTTATCTATCATTCTTATTTTTTTGTGCGTATGAGTGTACTCTCTGCATGTATGTAAGTGTATCCGTGTTGTGCAGTGCCCCAGGATGTCAGAAGAGGTTGTTGGATACCCTGGAACTGGAGTTACTTATGCTTTTTAGCCACCTTGTGGGTGTTGGGAACGAAACCTGGGTCTTCTGCAAGAGCAGCCAGTGTTTTTCACCGCTGAGTCATCTCTCCAGCTCCAAGTTGGTCTTTTTTAAGGGAGTGATGCTAGATAAGCTGACCCGGCTCCAGTGAATGGATTCACATTAAAGGACATCTGGGGACACAAATTTAACTCAATAGGCCTTAACTTATATGGCAGAATACATGAAATCTGGTGGGGGAGGGCATCAGGGGTGCAGATAGGGAGAGGGTCTAAATATGAGCAAGATGTATTGTATGAAATGCATGAAAATTCAATAAAAGATAGAAAAAAGATCATATATAAAATTATTTTATTGTTCTGAATTTGTAGCAACAGAAAGAAGACATTTTACCCATAGAAGTCTTAGCTTCCCACTGGTGAAGCATAGTGCAATTTTAACCAAGAAGGGTAGAACACGTGTGTGTGTGTGTGTGTGTGTGTGTGTGTGTGTACCTTTAAATGTAGCACTTGGGAGGTAAAGGCAGGCCGACCTCTGTGAGTCTGGGGAGTTCCAGGCCAGCCAAGGCTGAATAATGAGATCCTGTCAAAACAAACCAACCAACAAACCAACAAACAAATGGTAAGACTTTTCATTGACTTTTTTGACTTTCATCTAAGTACCTTGTTTGGCCGAGCTGGTGGGTCATACGGGCCACAGTACAGATTATCTTTTCAAGCTAACTGGGACTTCAGAGCTCAACCCATCCCTCACTTTGTATGCTAGTGGGATTCATTGTATCTTTTTACTTGAATGAATGACTTTCAGAGCTATGTGTTACCTAGCAAATATAGTTTAAGAATACATTAATTTGATTTCCAACTACATGCTGTGGTGGATGGACATCATTTGTGCCATATGCCATTGTTATATCCCAGGCATCAATGACGCCCACATTGAGATCCTGAAAAATATCCTTTAAGGCAAGATACTGAGTGTAGCCATGAAAGTCACTAAGTCTTTCCACATCACTGCTAATCTCCCTGATGTTTTCTGTCTTGATGATGACCACCGTGTCAGGGCTTCTCAGAAGGAGACGCTGAAGAGCGTTGTGGATGTTGAGGGCCCTTCGGATAAAAACATCAATAGGATAGGGTCTGAAATGCTGGCCCACGGAAATGACGATGATGGTATTTTTCTCTCCCCCAGTTCTGTCAATTTTCCTGGCGATGTTCTCCATCTCTTTGACGGAATAGACCAATGAGCCAATGAGGGGGTAACCATGTTTCTGCCACTCAATATTGATATTCCCATCCAAGTCCACAGCAAGTTGGTGTTGCAGTTTTCCAGTTTCATGCAGATCCACAGACTTCAGTGCTGAAAGCAAATAGCCCCAAATGAAAGGAAAGGAAAGTTACAAAGATAGAAAAGATTTGGTGTCTAGCATTACACAAGCTAATCATATCTGACTGAGGCTAGGCTTGACTAGGGAGTAGTTCTGAAAATTACTTGACTAATAAAAACCATTATAAACTGTAAGAGATTTAGTTTGCCTTCCTATAGAACCGTTCAGATTGAATTTTACAGGGGATGGCTAGGCACTGAGATCAATTTCATCAGAGATTGATGTGGTTGGTTTTGTGCATACTGTTTTGGTATGACTTATTAGCTGTAGACTGACCTGATTTGAGGATCAATAGGGAAATGTACTAATTCTTGTTATTTTCAGTCAAAAAATAAAACTAACTTATTTTTCTAACTATTGTACAAGACTAAAACTAAGTTCTATATTATTTCTTTCTGTATGCAGGAACAACACGGAGTACCTTATTTTCACTAGTGATAATAATATTACTGCCCATTTGCAAAATTCTTCACAAAACATTTATTTAGGGGCTGGAGAGATGGCTCAGAGTCAACAGCACTGGCTGTTCTTGCAGAAGACCCAGGTTCAAATTCCAGCACCCGCATGGTGGCTAACAACTGTCTTTAACTCCAGGTCTAGGGGATCTGATACCCTCTCCATCCTTCTCAGGCACTGCCTGACATGGGTGCATTCACACACATGGAGGCATAACACTCATATACATAAAATAAAAATAAATTTAAAAACATCAACCCCCCCAAAAAAACCCCACTTTTTTAGATTGAGGCAATCATTTGCCTCAATGATATTTGTGTGTGTGTGTAAAGAAAGTCAAGAAAGGAAGTCAAATTACCAAAGGAGCATGAACCCCTTCCCCCAATTCTTGTGAAAGTCTTCCTAATATTGACACTGAAAATAAGAACATATGAACAGAATAAGACTTCCTTCACTTTTTCATTGTGCTAACTAACCTATCAGAATGATGAGGTGAGCTAATTAAGGGCTGCAGTGTCCAAGGTAAAAGTATAGTCAATGATCATTCATGTTTTGTAACCTGTTCTGTCTCAGCAGGAAATGGCTATGTTTGAAATATTAAGCAAGCAGGTGAGCCTGCAAAAGAGAGATGCTGGAGATCTTTGGAGGAAAACGGCAGAACTACTTTCTTCACTTCCTTCCAGGGTTTTTTTTTCCCCCCAAATCATACTTTAACCATAGAATTTAACTTTTCACAAAATATACAAGAGATGTCTTCCTACTATAACTTATACAATGAGATGAAGAAGGAAAGTAATAATACCTCAATACTTTGATTTGAGAGACCCATTTTCAGATGTTCAAGGTTATCTCTAGGCCCTTGATTTTGTAGCTGTGAGAAACAAGGTCACAAGGCATTGGCCATCTACTAGAATTCATGACTTAAAACATTCCCTCTGTTGGAAATACTTCTGAAACCTGAGCACAGGCCCTACCAATTCCACCTCTTCCATTGAGAGGATTAGATTGGCCTCAGATGAAGGAGGCTAGGGTGGAGCCAAAGTTCTACGCTGTTTTCACAGACAAGAGCCAGGGACCAAGGACATGGAAAGGCAGGTAGTGATGGCTTTATTTTATTGTATTTATTTTTTTAGATAATATCTCACTATGTAGCCCTGGCTGGCTTTGAACTCATAGTGATCTTTCTGCTTCTGCCTCCTGAGTGCTGGAATTAAAGGTGTGTACCACCACACAGGCCATAGTGATGGTCTTATGGGTGATTTAGCTAAGACTGATTATTGGATTCTGACTTGTTACTGGTATAGTTTTTTAAAATTAATTAATTTATATTTATGTATATGAGTGTTTTTCCTGCATGTATGTAAGTATGCCTGTGTCATGCAATGCCTAAGGAGACCAGAAAAGGGCACTGGATCATCTAGAACTGGTTAACTAGGGTTCTCATAACTAGATTCTAGCCCCAACTCTGACACTAACTTATGATAATGATTGCAAATTGCTGTTGCTTTCTGAGTGCTCTCTATGCGTCAATGTGACTTGCAATGTGTTAAATATGCTCTACCTGCCACCTTGTTTTATTCAAAGCAACACTAGGATGGGTGCGATGGCTCAGCAGGTGAAGGTACTTACTCTCAAGTCTGACGACTTGCGTTCAATCCCCGGGACATATTGGAAAGAGAGAACCAACACCTGCAAACTGTCTCTGCCCTCCACATTTGGGCGATGGCACAGGTGCCATTCCTCCCCCCACTAAATAAAATTAAAATGTAATAACAACCTAAACAGCAAGGTATTGCTATTATTTCTAAATGATCAATGTAGAGAATGAGGCAGAGAAAATAAATAACACGCCCTAGGTGGTTGTTTAAGTGGTACAGTCTCAGTCTGTTAAATTCTAAACCCCGTGCTTTGAACCACTGTGTGTATCTGATGCAAAATTCTTACCTCTGCATCTGCATCAGAAAATGTGCTACAGTTTACACTAAAGAGGGCTTATTTTGTGACAGTTTTCTGAATGCATCATATGTTTTCTCATTTTAGCAGATAGTCTTCATATCCAATTGACAAATGAGGGACTTGAGGGACAAAATGATAATACAACTTTTCCAAGGTCACCAGACACATTGTGAAGTCAAGTTGTGAATTCAATGCATCTGCAACTAGAACCCACATCTGTAATCACTGCACAATTGTAGAAGGGGGAGACTTCAGTATCTTAAATCATCTTTAGCTCCACCAATAATTTTCTAGCATGAAGGCCTGTAATAAATATTTTTCTACACTGGCTTCCTTCTAGGCAGATAAATACATTGTTTCAATGTAATGATAACAATATTAAATGAAAAATTTCGGACTGTCACAATTAAGAAGTGTGATAAAGAGGAGGCATTTCCTGTATTCTTTTTCCTTCCTGAAATGAAAAATAGTTTCTGAAAGAGATGTGTGTAATAGTTTATACTGAAACCTACTGTTGATGTTGCTTTTGAAGTATTCTATCCACTGGCGGATTGTGGAATCTCCCATTAGATGAATGAACTTTCCTCTCAGGCACTCTTTCATTTTGATAGGAGCCAAACTGCAGGAGGCAGGATTCCATGTGTTTTTCCAGACATGCCCGCTGGGGACCGTGGACACCTTGCTAAGCTTGCATTTCTCTTTCGCTGGAACTGCTGCTTCTGCTAAAGAATCTGCAAGATAGGATCTTCTAAAGCATCAAATTACTCATCTGTATGTAAGAGCCTTCCATCTTTCCAAAGAGCCCTCTTAATAGGCGTTCAGGGTGGGTGGGAGTTTCAAAAGCATATCAAAGTATCTTTGTAATGGAATATTTATTTTCCAATAAAAATTTTCTTGGATATGAGTATCCTAAACGATATCTATTTATGTGTTAATTATGAAAGGAAATGCTTTTCTCTCACAAACAAAATGACCTTCTAGTAAAATTTAAGTATTTGTTGGCCTAGCCAGGAGGACAGCAATTCTTGTAATTTTTGCACATAATGCAAGCTCATTCATGCTATCATTTTAGCCCACTTTCACCTGAGTTTGTGACATATTCTCATTGTGTCTTAAATGCTACTATAAATTCTTCGAGGTAAAGGCATGGTGAACTTGGCTTAGAAACTGGTCAATTTGAACAGACAACCATTGTAGGCTAGGGAGTGGCCTGGAGTCTAAGGGCCAGATCTTCACTCTCAGTCCCTGGGTTATGAAGAATCCGAGGAACTAGGATGGTGAGGCAGAAGGTTTGGGGCATGGTTATTCATAATCCCAAAGGAGCGATTTAGGTTTTTTTATATTTTTTTGTCTTTTTGAGACAGGGTCTCCCTGTAGCCCCAGCAGTCTTGGAACTCACTATGTAGACCAGGCTGGCCTTGAACTCACAGAGATCTGTCTGCCTCTGCCTCCTGAGTGCTGGGATTAAAGGTGTGCACCACCACACCTGGCCCACGATTTAGTATTTTAACAGCTGGAAGAGGGTATCCACATATGGGGCAAAAATACCACCCATTTCTCTCTCTCTCTCTCTCTCTCTCTCTCTCTCTCTCTCTCTCCCTCTCCCTCTCGCTCTTGCTCTCTCTTCCCTCTCACTTGCCTCTATCCCTCCTTCCTTCCCTCCCTCCCTTTTTTCTTCCCTCCCTCTCCTTCTTTCTCTGCCTCTATCTCTGTCTTTGAGACAGGGTCTCATGTAGCCTAGGTTTGCCTTCAAATCAATTTGCTATGTAGCTGAGGATGACCTTGAATTCCTGATCCTCCTACTTTTACTTCCTAAGTCCTGGGATCACAGGCATGCACCACTCCACTGGGTTTATGTGGTGCTGGGATATAGTTCAGGGCTTTGTGCGTGGTAGGCTAGCACTACATGCCACGTCTAAAATCAGGAACATATTTTTACTTCAGTATGGAAAAGTGTTTCAGCAATTAGCAAACTTGTCATGTTAACCTAGGGAGATAAGGATATTGTTGCCTTAAATTGTTTTAGATGGGGTTTCTAGGCTGTTTAGAATCAAATATATGAAAGAAAAACTGGTGATCATGCGTGGAAGTTCTATTTTGTAAAAATGGGCTTAAAGATCAAGAGAGAATCAGGGTAGTGAATTGACTCCTAGATGGAAGGCTAGAGACATCTACATGATAACTCTAGGGAGGTGGTAGTGTTGGTAGGCAGGAGAGAGTGGTAGGGCGATAAAGAATTGGGAGAGAATTTAAAACTTGAAGGTTATTGTGTAATATGGGCAGGTAACCTGTTCCCTGAGAAGTAGACTGGTGATGAGAGATGGAGTTTCTAAAGCAGAGAACCTCATGATGGCATTTATGGACTCTGTGTCTTGGCCCAGCTTAGGCAACACAGAGATCAAGTCCAACAGAGAGAGAAAGTCTCTTAAAGGGCTCCAGTATTAAACCTCACCCACCAAGCACAGCAGCACTTACTGTTGCATTTGTAGACATTAATCACAGGGGATTTTGTCATCATCTCCACGCCTATATTTGACCTTAAAGAGACAGATACAGATATTAATTTGCAGAGACCTCAAACCAGAACATGTTCAAAGAACCAAAACTATCTAGTGCTTCTGTTAGTATCATCATGGTAATCCAATTTCTATGTCTAGGATTTCAGGCCATTTGCTGCATTTTCATTTCTTTGTCTCTCAGTCCACAGGAGACAGGTACCCAGAAGTATGCAAGGCAATGTATTGAGATTCAGAGAGAATACATTGGCATATATACAAATATTTCTCATAATCTTTTAGTTTTTATTGAGCCTGTACTTTTGGATTCACTGATAGGGACTGCATATCTTAAAAGTCTGAGGATCCCTGGAGAGTGAACACTACTATGCCCAGATAAATTCACAGGTCCGTTCCCAAAGGACTCTTCTTAAAGAGTCCCAAACATAACACACTCAGGGTACTTTTCCTCAGTCCAAATGACCACATTTGCCTAGGTAATCCAAAACGATAACTACTTACTTTTCGAAGAGGCTCCTTTCTTTCTTGTTGAGATAGGAAACTTTCTTGTTCTTGGAATGCATGTGGGTGAGTGCAGCACAGGGAATATTTGGAGGCTTCACACAATAGAAAGCTTCCTGGTCCTGAGCATCCAGATACTGGCACAGCTCAGCACTTGTGTTTAAAACAAAGGCACAATCAGTGTGGACCTGGGAGGTGCCACTGACAAACTGGCCAGTGAAGATGATTCTGTCGTAGCCTTGGTTCCTCGCCCTCCAGAGAGCTGACACCCCTTCACTGGGGTGGATGAGCAGGATGGACAGGGAGACTGGACCCTCCCAGAACAGAGTGAAGCTGACCAGGTAGGTGCCGTTGTTGAAGTCTGTCACCTTTCCAGTAGCACCTGCCTTCAGGGCTGGGGTGAACATCCTGGCCCTCAGGAAATCCCCACCGTACTCCTTCCTGCGTCCCAGGTAGTCCCTGGCCTCCAGGAAGACGTCCAGCTGGTCCCCTATGCAGTATGTGTATCGAGGGTTGAGGATGGTGGCTGTGCTGTGCTTGGCACTGGTGGTGCTGTTGAGGTGGGTGAAGGGTCTGGGTGGGATCTGCCGGTCCAGCTTCTCCAGGATCTCCCTGACTCTCAGCTCTGTCTCTCTTGGTGAAACTGATGAATTCAGAGGCACTTCAGGGCATGAGGACTTCATGACTAAGTTCCAGTGACTGAGGGAGACAGGTAACTTGAATGTTGCCCATAACTGGAATGTCAAGAAATAGAGAACAAAGAAATAGTTGCTATTTAATGTAACAGGGTTTTGTTTTGTTTTGTTTTTGTAGGTTAGTGAACTTTTGTGTTTTATAGAATGAGCGGCACAGGCATTAGATGACACAGAAATTTTGTGATCATGCTTGCTTCATACACAAACACCTGTGTTTAGAAACTCTGTTAGTGTCACTCAGTTTTCACTGACCTATTTTGAAACAGCCACTCAACTCCAAACAGTCCTGATTAGAATCCTCACTAAAATGATGGTGATAAATGATACGGGTTAAATGATAAGTGGTTAAGTGATAAGGATCTGGAGAGATGGCTCAGTGGTTAAAAGGACTGGCTGCTCTTGCAGAGGACCTGATCTGGGTTTCTAGCATCTATAGCAGGTGGCTCACAATCTCCTTTAACTCCTACTCCAGGGGATCTGACACCCCCTCTGGCCTCCATGAACACCAGGCACGCATGTGGTGCATACACATACATTCAGGCAAACACTTATAAACATAAAAATATTAAAAGATGACAAGCATAGAAAACAATGAACAAATGTCTACAAACTAACTAGAAAAATAATAAACAAAATGGCTGCAGTAACTCCTTACCTATCAATACCTACCTTGAACAGAATAAATCAAAATTTCCCATCAAGACAGAGTGCTTAATGGATACCAAAAAGAAACAGCAGTAACAACAAAACAAACAAGCAAGACCCAATTATAGACTGAGCACAACACACCCAATCTGTAAGAAGACATGTAGGTTGAAAGTGAAGAGATAGAAAAAAACAAAACAAACAAACAAACAAAAAACCAAAACACCCCATGGAAACAGAAACTGTAAGAAAGCTGGACTTAAATCAGACAAAACGGTCTTTAAGACAAAAAAGGAAAAACAAGAAAAGGGTCATTATGTAATGATAAAGGGATATAAAGCTGATATTAATAAATCTAAAGGGAGAAATAGATGATAACAGTAAATAGACGATGGCAGTAACAGCAGAGGATGGCAATATCCCGTTTTCATTTATAGACATGAAACCTATAAAATACACCATAATTAAGCTATAGTTTAGCTGGCCTTGGGATTTAGCATACTGATAGAACACTGGTCTAGTATGTATAACTCCTTGGGTTTGATTCCCAGAATGAGAGAGGAAAAAAAGAAAAAGAAAAAAAAAAGAAAGCTCAAATCCTACCCTTTGGACCAAATGAACTTCACAAACATATATGAAACATTCCTTCTAACAGCAGCAGAAGCATTCTTCTCATTGTTCTCAAAACGCTATCATTGCTAGGTCATGTGTAAGACACCTAACAAGTCTTAATGAACTCAAGACTAAAGTCATTGTGGCTGGAGAGATGGCACAGCAGTTAAGAGCATTGGCTTCTCTTGTAGAGGACCTGGGTTTGATTCCCAGCACCCACATAGCGGCTAACAGTCTGTAACTCCAGTTCCAGGGGATCTGACGCCCTCTTCTGACATTTGTGGGAATTGCACAACATGGGTGCACTTATACATATGCAGGCATAACACTCATACACATACAAATAATAAATAAAATGTTAAAAATCATATGTGATCTCTTTTCTAACCATAAGCCTATGAAACTAGAAATCAGCAACAGGAGGATTTTCAGAACATTTCAAGTACACACAGATGAAATGGCATATCCTGAATGAGCAATGGGTCAAAGAAATGTCAAGGAAAAATAAGCAACATCAATCTATGAGATTCGGCAAAGCAGTTCCAAGAGGATTTTAGTCGTAAACACCCATATAAAAAAGAACAACTCAAACAAGCTAGTGCTACTCCTGAAAAACCAGAAAAAAAAGAGCAAGCCGAGCCCAGAGTCAGCAGGAAATAGTAAAGACCTGAGCAGATAAATGAAGCACAGACCAGAATAAACAATAGAAATGATCACTGAGATGAAGTGTTGGGCTTTGAAAATATGTAAACAAATGGGCAAACCTTTAGGCTGACTAAGGGAAAAAGTGAATAAAATCAGAAATGTGAAAGAAGTAATTACAGGGGCTGGAGAGGTGGCTCAGTGGTTAAGAACACTGATTGTTCTTGCAGAAGACCCAGGTTTGAATCCCAGCATCCACATGGCAGCTAACAACTGTCTGTAACTCCAGTCCCAGGGGATCCAACAACTTCTTCTGACCTCTGTAGGCATTGCACGACACGGGTGCATTTACATACATGCAGGCAATACACGCACACACATAAAAAAATTTTTTAAAAAAAACTTTTTTAAAATTAAAGAAAAAAAAAAAGCCGGTCATGGTGGCGCACACCTTTAATCCCAGCACTTGGGAGGCAGAGGCAGGTGGATCTCTATGAGTTCAAGGCCAGCCTGGTCTACATAGTGAGTTCCAGGACATCTAGGGCTACAGAGAGACCCTGTCTCAAAAAGACAAAAAAAAAAAAAGTTAAAAAAAGTAATTACAACTTTATGTCATAAATGAAAAAGAACAGATTACTTATGTCAATTATATGCCAGCACATTAGATAAACTGGAAGAATGAGTAAGTTCCTAGACACATGTAAGCTACCAAGAGTGAACCATGAGAAACTCAAAGTCTGAGCAGACCAGCGATGTGTAAGTGATTGAATCAGTAATAAAATGTCTCCCATCAAAGAAAAGTCCAGGATTTAATAGGCAATGAATTAAAATAAACATTTAAAGAAGAACTAATGCCAATCAGTTTGAAAGTTTTAAGAAAAAAAGATACTCCCAAATTCATTCAATGAGGTACATGCAAGTTCTCAGAACAAGTTCTCAGAACAGATCAGGCTCACTCTTGTTCTAACCAATGCTAGGGGGTCAGGTTGTTTTTGTTTAGCCACAGCTATAATAATGTGGCATCTCTCTGCCACATAGCAAAGGAAATGTTTAAGATGCATGGGCTGTTTAAGATGCCAGAACTGGGCATCAGATCACTAGAAGCTGCAGTTATGGATGATTATTAGCCACCATGTGGATTCTGGAAACTGAATGAGGATCCTCTGTAAGAGCAGCCAGTGCTTTTAACCTCTGAACCTTTTCTCTAGCCCCTGAACAAATTATTTTTAATAAAAAGAGTCTGTAAATGCAGTGAAAGCTGAGGCAGGAGGACTGCAGGTTTGAGGACAGCTGGAGCAATACAGCCGTTTAAGGCCAACCCCGGTTACAGGCCGAAACTATGTTTCTGTGTTTTGATAAATAATGCTTAGGTGGTGTGAAAAAACAGAGGGAAATGTGTTAGTTCAAAAGCCTACTGAAAAATACACAGACACTATCTGTACATGAGCTCATGTGTATAACTGAAGGTGATATAACAAGAAACACAGCGCCAGTCAGGAGACACCTCCCTTCGAGTTGTTGGTCAGGGTAGTCCAAGAGACTCCCAAAATAACACAGGCTATTGCCACAGCCCTTGATTTCCTCCTAGAGCTTTATGGTAAACTATTGCTGAAGACAAGACCTACTTCAAACACAGGACTGGGAGCAATGGAGGTGGAACTGACCTGAAGGCCTCCTCCCTGAAGACTAGCTCTCAGAGTTTCAGAGGTTACTATGCAAACTTCTAAGGGAGATAATCAATCAGTGGTTCAACCCAAGCTTTAAAGCCTAATAACCACAGCAAACTATGTGAGTTCAGTAGTGGCACTTTTTTCTTGGGGCTAATCAACAGCTATCTTAAAGCCCTCTCAATGGGAGGGAACTCATGTGTGGCACTGTAAACATAGCCAAATACATATGGCTGGAAAAGTTTTAAATCCTAGAGAAAACCTTACGTCTGTCATACCTCTAGACAAATGCAATTTCTTACTGAATATGGATCCCTGTATTTACAAATAAGTACGCCAGTCACCACTCATCAAAGAAGCTTCTTTTTGCAACAGATGGAGACTATTACTGAGTTCCACAACTGGTTATACACAGAGAATAAGTATCTGAGAATCTCCCAGCCCTAAGTGACACATCTACAGTGGAATCTCTACACCTAAGGCTCATGGAACATAGTGGAACAGGGATAGAGGAATACTAATGCATCTCTCAACTCTCACAAGGGAAGCTTCCTCTTATAACAGAGTGCAATGCACACAGTAGCCTACAACTGGCCAAGTTTTAGAGAATAAGAGTGCAGAGACTGTGTCCTTGAATAGTACTCCTATATTAAATCTCACCCACCCATGGTTCAGGGACCATTGCAGAACAGGGGGTGGGAAGATTGGAAGAGCCAGGGTTGGTGCATGAGCATAAGGAAACAGAGGTTTTCAGGCCTCTGGGAACTTGCTCATGTGAACTTGCAGCAATGGTGACAACATGTACAAGACTCATGTAGATTCAACCAGAAAAAATTCAGCATAGAACTGGGGAAGTGGGCAGCGCACCCCAATTGATTGGCAACTGATTACTGTGGGGTGTGGGAAAGTTGATATTTAATGGAGACTCTAGATAGACTGTCTAGACTCTAACGGATGAACATACACTGAGGGACATCTGGGTACAAATGCTTGACCAGATAGATGGGCCTTAACATATATGAAAGAATGCATGAAATCAGGGGGGTATGGGGGAATGTGGAAGGGGAGGAAGTCTAAATTTGATTAACATCTATTATATGAAATACACAAAAACTCAATAGAATACACATAAAAGAAGCAAAGCATAAGAATATAACTAGTTATAACAATGATTTAAAATAATAAAAGCCAAAAGAGCCACATATTTCCTATAACAAATTAAATTTGAATACTTAAAAAGGCAAAAAAAGTGTGTGGGATAATCCCAAGAGAACTCTGAAAAATGAAATGGGAGCTAAAAGGAAATGCTGACAGAACAGAAAATCAATTAGCTCAAAATAAAGCAGAAAATACACATGACGAACAAAAATGGGGACTAACTAAACAAAAGAAATAGCAGAGTGGTAGATTACATCAGCTCTAAGAGTAATTTTATTACATGTGAATGATCTAAACACCCCACTAGAAGGGAAGACCCACACTAAGTATGGTAATATGTGCTTGTGTTCAAAGTCAGCCTGGACTATACAGAAAGTCCTGTCTATAAAACCCCCAAATGGCAAGATAGACTACCAGAGAAACAACCAAAGTTGATCAGTGACCTCCATGGTACCTGCATACACACAGATACACATATACACAGACACACACAAATAGACACACACATATAGACATACACACATTCAGGCACACAGACACACACATACACAGACACACAGATATGTACACATAGATACACACACACACACACACACACTCTTGAAAAAAAAAACCTAACGGCATATCGTTATATAAAGTACCTTGATATAAATTTAACAAATTTATAAGACCTGTAAGTAAAAACTAAAAATTACTAAAAGATACTGAAGACCTAATATATGTTGCTAAATAGAAAAAAGAAAAACAAAAGCACCAAACATAAACACATCCATTTTCTGATTTGACCTCCTCTTATATATATATAATTTTTATTTTGAGACAAGGTCTCCCTGTGTCCTCAGCTGTCCTGGAACTTGCTATGGAGACCAGGCTGGCCTGGTTCTCAGAGATCTGCCTGCCTCTGCCTCCCAAATGCTGGGATTAAAAGCATGTGGCACTATACTATGTATAATTTAAATAAAGTTTTTCTTCAAATTTAGTAGGATAATTAAAAATGTATAAGGAAAGGTAGAGACTAGGGGGTCTTCTGGAATAGAACAGGCTGTGGGACAGTGACCTTCAACCTTTCGGAAGTAATTGGAAGCCACTGCTACCAGTCAGAGCAGTAGAATGAATATGTGGCCCAGGGAAGGCTGACAGTGGAAGAGAACGGAGAGGCTGGAAGGGACCTTTGCCACGTGAACAACTGATGTACTCCAATAGATACCTGCTCTGGAGAGACTAAGTTAAAGGAGGTAGAGAAGTGACTCTCCATAGGAAAATAAAAGAAAAACCAGTAAAACAAATCACAAATGGCCACAAAACAAAAACCAAACAAAAAAACAAAAACAAAAAAAACCCAAACCCACCAAAATCCTCACTAAAAACTTCCAAAGCAAGCAAACAAGCAAGCAACCAACCAACAAAAAACCAAAAAGCAAACAAAATTCCCAACCCAAATTAAAATAAAACATGTGTCTTAGAAGCTTAAATGTCAGAAATTACATTTAGAAGTTTTAGTAGCTATTTAGAAAACGTGATATTGGAGTAGGGAAATGTTTCCTTTTGAAAATCATCAACTATTTTTAAAAGGAAGATAATTTTTAGTACCTAAAAGTATTCTATTCTTCTGAAGTTCCCTTAAAGAAATGAAAACACAGGCTACAGATGTAAAACGACAGCTGCAAGGCGTATTCTAGCGACAGGAAGTGTAAGCCGAGTACAGTGCTCTCTCAGCTATTACAGATTTTTGTTGTTGGTTGTTTGGTTTTGTTTTTTTCTGAGAGTTTCCCTGTAGCCCCAGCTGGCCTGGAACTTACCTCTGTAGGCCAGGCTGACCTTAATCTCAGAGATCCAGCTGCCTCCGCTTCCTGAGTGCTTGGATTAAAGATGTATGCCTCCACACTGGCGATAGTAGTTTTTAACAATTATCAGCTACTTTGGTTATTAATGGAGAAGCTGTAGAAACCCCTCAGCTATAATCCATAGGTATAGAAGATGAACTTTCCAAGACTACATATCAATGAAAACTACACTTTTGTAAAACACAGAGAGAAAGCAGTTCCTACCTTTGTGGGGTTTGAGAAAACTGTAAAAGAGATCCAGAAGGCAACTAGAAACAGCAGCACCCACAGTGACTTATGATTGGTCATCATTTTCAAGACCAGAATCCTACAAGAAACAGTAAAAAAACAATCACACAGGCGCACCAGGATACAAAACAGAGTTCATGCAAATGCATGAACTGTTTATGGCTTTCTGATTACTTTTAGACTGAGGCAAGCTACTCCCAGGGTGACATCTTGGGCTCTTCCACCTGCTCCTGGCATACCTCAGCTGCCTTCTTTGGCTAGCATCTTGGGAGTGAGGTTCTCTGGAGTCCACCATGAGCTACAAGAAGTCAAGGAACCAAGAACCCTAAGCAGGAAGAGCACTGGCAACTAAGTGAATTCTCCAGCCTCTGTGCCAGCCTCTGTGTATTATCTTTTCTCTTCCCTTAACCACAAAGACGTTCACAAAGAAGTTCCCTTAACCACAAAGAAGTTCAGCAAATAGTGATACTAAGGACTATGTAAACTTGGTGCCCTTCTGCTGGAAGTTGGTCTTCAGCTTCCAGATGGTTCCCTTCTTGTCTTGCTGGCTTTTCTAGCCTCTTCCAATCCTAAAAAGAATTACTTTAAAACACACTATTTTCTCTTGAAATATCTTGAGACTTTATCAAAGTTTTCCCTCTAGTCATATTAATATTTGTCTCTGAACTGGAATTTCAAAATTTTTTTAAAAGTCAGATTATTTGAGCTGGGGTTCATGAAGCTCGGTGATACAGCACTTGCTTGGTTTGTACAGATCCTGGATTCAAGCCCAGAAATGTCAGAAAAAAAAATCCGATCGCTTGAATGAGGTTCTTATAAAACTTTCCATCTTTCAGATTTTACTGTCTCAGAGAAGCACCTCTACCCTTTGATTCCCAGTTTATACATGGAAGGCTTTAGCACCTAGGAACAATACTATCCCCTCTCCTCCCCGTTCCATTTGGCAGATGTTTTCATACCTTTAGCATAAAGACCTGGTTCCATTCCATTCTAGGAATTTCAGTGAACTGGGTGGGAAGATTTCTTCTGTAACCACCAGCGTACTACTGGTTTTCTATATCCTACAATCAAAAATTGCAGGCATAAACGACAGGGCAGATACTTTTCACTAGAATTCACGCCCTTCTGCATATTTGTTTGGAAGGGTCATGCAGGCCAGCTCCACCTTGAGGAAGAAATGGAATGACAAGCTACAGCTGTCAGGTCAGGCAGAAGCAGAAAGGAGAGACAGAATGCTCGGCATGGTAGCCAAAATGACTGCAATATCCGGAAACTTCAAGGGTCTAATTCTGACAAGCATCCTGTAAACACTTCCATGGGGAGTTCAGCCTCTGGGTTTCCATCAGGGTCTTGTTAAGATCCAGTTCCCAGGACTCAATGCATGTTATCCTGTAGATAGTATGCTCAGTAAAACTGGAATTGAATGAAAAGAACCTCAAATACAATGAAGGGAGAAAGAACAGTAATGATTACATCTCAGACCAAAAGAATGACAGATATGTTCACAGGTTTGAGTCTACTTGGGAGCTGTGTTCTTGATCTAACAGAAATGACCTCAGGAAGAGCAGGTGGCAAAGACACATGCACAAGGCCCACAGGACACAGCAGCTGTTGCCTCGGGGCTCCCCTTGTAAGTCAAACTCCAGATCCTCCTGCTTCCACCTCCCAAATGTTGGAATTGTATGGAAAGGCCACAATGGCTGGTTTCTAATCTTTAAAAACAAAATCAAGAAAAGCAAGGATCAGATCCTCTTTGATAAAGATCTAGATTTTTCATCATTTTTGTTTATGCGCTATCAAGTGAGCTTTAACAATGCTTCTTCATGTTTTCACACGGTGGCCATTGAAGAAGCTGTTTTAACCTCCTGCAGCAGGGTCTGGGATAGCTCAGTCGCACTCTAAGGAGCCTGTAAGGAGAGAACATATTTGTGATAGGTTTGGTTTGGCTGCTCTTGAGCAGACTGATGCCAGCAACTTCCCAAGATCACAGTCTACTCTGAGTTACAAGGATTTACAGATTTTAATGGACTTTAGTTATGTAGACATTGAAATTTGATGTGAACTGGCAATGTTTTATGAGATAGGTATACTAGATCATCTTGACTTCCTGAACTGAGACCAAAGAGAGAATAATTTGCTCAGTTCATCTAGTGAGGTTTGAAACAGGGTGAGTGAGTCCCAGGGTCCTGTTTTCATGATCTCTGATTCCTGGAGCATTTTCTACATGCAGACGTACATGATATGACCAAGTTCAGGTAGATCCCAGGTTTTGTATACTTACTGACAATATGCTTCTTTCTCTCTTCTCTCTCTCTCTCTCTCTCTCTCTCTCTCTCTCTCTCT
>NW_008336924.1:88455-92636 GCF_000622305.1 Nannospalax galili
CCCCTCTTTCTCTGCCCACCCCGCTCTTTGCTTTCGAATGGTTCAAAAGTGTGGTATCTTGGTGTAAACAAGATTTACAGTCCTTTGTAGTGTGATATCCTTGCCGTTAGTGTATGCTTCCCCATCATCTTTGATTCTTTTCCTTCCCCTATGTGTGTCAGTCTACATGAGGGATGTAAACGTGGGAGCTTAGTCATGGGATAGAGTTTCCATAAGTATAACCTGGTAGAGCATTCTTTAGGGATCTAATTTCCATTGGATCTGGTACAGCAGAGAGTCCTTAACTATGGGATTTAACTGCAGATGAATAGAAAGACTGTAGAAGATACAACATCAAGAGTGACTCCAGATTCCAACAGTGAAAAACTGGTCTAGGACTGACAGAGTTAATGAACATGGTTGTTGCAGCTTAAACTTTATGTCACCAGCGGAAGAATACTAAGGTCATTGCTATGGTTGGTGCATAGACAGAAAGTTCACTGTGGTGTCAGGTTTCCTGATTGCAGAGGGTTATGGACTCTGCTATTCTTAGTTAGGGAAAGTAAAAACGAATGACCTTTGGAAAGACTGCCACAGTACTCTTTGAAAAAGGTAGTAGGAATCTATCCTTAAGTCACTTGTGGCCCCACTGCTCTGAGACAGGGATGGGCACCTTTGCAAAGGTAATAAACTTCATGGCAGTGGGAAGCTATGTGGAGGCTGACGTGAGAACCCTGCCACAGAGAGGTGTTCCCTTTTGGTGGTGATTGCCTAGCCCTCCTATCTCCTAACAAGTTGAAAGAAATGCATGCATGTGGAGAAGAAAGGAGTTAGAGAGAGTGGACATGGAAGGTAACAAAATAACATAACCCTAAGATATACTGAGGACTTAACTCATACCAGGCACTATTTTGGGTACAGGAAGTCTCAGAACTATTTATGGATAGTTAGCATAGTGAGATGAGGAAACAGGCAGAAAACATTAACTACATTAGTTAAAATGGCAGTAAGTAGGAGAGGCAACTCTTGAACCTAGATCCCCCAGAGCTGCACTGAAGCCACTGTCAGGCATGCCCAGCATTCTGAGATAGCAGAACTCATGAGGCAGAGAGGAAGAATTGTAGAGTGTCCCTGTTAACAACAGAAGTGGGAGGAGCACAGAAGAAAGCAGTTGTATTATAACCTTCCCAATAGAAGGGACGATCGCCCAGAGCGATCTCTGTGCCCCTCCCTTTTGATCAGACTGTTAAAGCAATGGTCCCCAAAGAACTGGAGTTTCTTCGGGAGTTTCATTCTGGGAGAAGGAAAAGGCTGAAGCCTGGTGCCAGCCTGACTCCTGGAAAGAGATTTCACACAGTTCTAATAACTTGTCAGACCACCTGACAGGAGAGAATGTAGTCAGGACAATGATGGGTCACTGATGGGCAGACCCATACCTTGACTAGAACTGCTTGTCACTGACAGGTCTACACCTTGACTGGAACTGGGTCACTGATGGACAGGCTCACACCTTTACTAGAACTGCTCAGTTACACATACACATGTCTCGCCTTCTACTTCAACCTAAACTTCGTGACAAGACCCCAATAAGACTGGGGGAGTGCGGGACACTGAGATTCTTGTTCCACTCCCCAGTGGCAGCCTTATGTGAATCTCCTTTCTCTTCTTTTCACTATTCATTTTCTCTTTAATTGACTTATGGGGATAGGTGACTGAGCCTAGCTTGTTAAGGTTGTCAGGGTGCAGTCTTTGACCCTAAAAACTCTGGTAATATTATTACCAAAATGGTGGTACTCAACATCCACCGAGATGGGTTTGCCTACCTGGAAGGCAGCCAACACTAGGGACCGTGTCATATCTTCAAGGGCCTTTCACATAAGTCCCCAGTAGCAATTAAGATTTCTGAGATACCTTGGGGACGTTGTGGTGGTTAATTTTGATTGTCAGCTTGATTAAATCAGATCAAGAAGCACCTAGGAGATTGGTGAAATGAGAATTAATTAGATCACGATATGCTGACCTAATCAATAGAGGTGGTGACAGGTGTGTGTACACGGGGCTCAGTGAAGAAAAGGAGCCATTGGGGTGGTAGGGAAGGCTATCCTTGGGGCTATATCTCCCTAGCCGTTCCTGGACTTGCCCCCTTTTCTCGGCTTCCTGTAGGCGACAAGGAAGCTCCTGTACCACAGGATCCTATTGCCTGATGTTCTGCCTCATGCTAAGTCCAAGAACATGGAGCCAAGTGAACATGAACTGAATGTACAGAGACCATGAGCCAAAATAAACCTTTCCTCTTCAAGTTGTTTTTGTCTGGCATTCTGTCCAAGTAACAAGAAGAGCAAGAGCAACTACTTCAGGCATGCTGGGAGTTCAGGGAGAACTTTTATTTGTCTTCCCCAAATCTCAGATCCTCAAATATGTGAATCTCAAAATGACACAACCAGAAACGTGTATTTTACTTACAAGTCATTGTATTTTTCATTATGATAACATGGATTGTGTTTCCTATGAAGACGAGATGTGGAGCAGGAAGTCTGTGAATATTATATTTAAACTCACCAGATGTTGACAATTTAAGTTCTAGCAGTATATGTCTAGAGTTTTCTCTTGTGCTGGAAAGGTCTCTTAACCTTCAAATTAGATAAACAGTTTTGTTCAGATAATGATGTGGTTGGTTTTCTGAACAATGCTAATGGGTTTTTGCAACTCAGGAGGAGAATATGAGCACCCAGACATCTGGGTAATTTTGGATCAAAATTTATGTATGTAGCAGGGTTGCCAGGCTGTTTTTTTCAAAATCTCCATGATGGAAGAGGAGGAACTCATTTTTAGAATTTACAAGAAGTCTTGCCCTTGGGAGCAACAGAAACTCCTCTGCCACCAAGGTCCTTTTAGTTATATAATTATGAAGGAAGTGTATATCTCTTTTCTTGAGGAAAATATGAGGGAGTTGAATGCAGATGTTAATGGAAACATAGCATTTTAGAATACAAATAGATTCATGGTTAAAGTGTATCATTTCTCCACAGGATTTATTACTTTTCTGGAGGTAATCTTGCCTGGTTCTCAATATGGACTTGAATAACTCCTTGTGTACAAATTACTGCTTGTTCTTGAACGAACCCTGAAGGATGGTTTCTGTTTGTGTTTAGGCAGCTACTCAGGCTAATTAGGAATAGAGATCCTGACCAGCAGGAATTAGAAATGTAGGTCTGATTCCTCAATCATCTCTGGCTGGAGCAGACTGTAAAAATCAACGGGTTAAGTTTATCCAGCAGAGTCTTGATCAGGTTGTTGATGCCATGACTTGTATTATTTGGAACTGAATGTACAATGTGCTGGGAATGTGCCACTAGTGGATTAATGTGTACTTGTCTTTTAGGAGTCATGAAAAAAACAGATCCTTTATTATAGGGTTTGGACTTTACTTCAAGTGATGATTCTCGATTGCCTTTTTTTTTTTTTTTTTCCAGGAAGACAAATGTACCTTAAGAGAAGAATTAAGAACTTGGAGGATGTACTAGTTTCATTCTGTTGCTGTGATAAAACACAGTGACACAAAGTAATTTGAGGGAGGAAAGGGTTTATTTCATTTTATACTTGTTGGTCATAGTCTATCATTGAGGAAAGGCAGGGCAGGAGCTCCTAGCAAGAACCTGGAGGCAGAAACTATTGAGGAACGCTGCTTGCTGGCTTGCTCCCTCACAGGCTCATGCTTAGCTAGCTTTCCTACACAGCCCAGGACCACCTGTCTAGGGATGCTGCTGCCCACAGTGGACTGGACCCTCCAACATCAATTTATAAGACAATGGCCTACAGACATGCCCACAGGCCAATCTGAACAAGTAAATTCCTCAATGGAGGCTTTCCTCCCAGATGACTGACTCTAGCCTTGGTCAAGCTGTCAGTTAAAGGCTGGATCAAACTGTCAGTTAAAGTTTTGGAAGTGGGCAGTCTTCTCATTGAGACCCTAAGAGTCAGTTTGGTTTAGAGTTCAAGGTTAGGAGAGTCTTGAATTATTTTTGAAGGATAAGTTATCTCTATGGAGATGGTAGTTAAAGCCCAGCTTTGGCTCTGAGCCTCCAAGTGTTGTAATATTTAATAGAGCTTTGGAATTATTTTTTGCTTTATAATTTCTTCCTGTTACCTTTGAACAGAACCTCTTATCTCCCCCAGCCCTACCACCAAGTTAATGGACAATG
>NW_008336924.1:92921-94747 GCF_000622305.1 Nannospalax galili
TGTTACCTTTGAACAGAACCTCTTATCTCCCCCAGCCCTACCCCACCAAGTTAATGGACAATGACTATCAGATAACTACTATATGTAAATGATATACTAGACATTGAAAGTGAATGATCCCCTTCTAAGATACAGTGCTTAGGGAAAGAAAGCTGTGAGTGGAACAAAGGAAAACTCCATGGCAAAGAAAGCCCCCAACCTAAACATTATATATGGCTATGGTGTTTTGAATGAGAATGTCCCCCATAAGCTCCCCATGGATCTGGACACTTGGTCCCCACTTGATGGTGTTGTTTGGGGGAGTCATGAAATCTTTAGATGTAGCTTTGCTGGAGGAACTGTTTCTGTTCTCTGCTTCAAGTCTGCAGTTGAAGATGTGAGCTCTTAGCTTTTAGTTCCTGCCACTGATGCCTGATGCTTGCTGCCATGCCTCCTTGCCATGAGGGACTCATCTCTCTGGAACTGTAAGCCAAAATAAACTCTTGTATAAGTTGCCTTGATCATGGTATTTATCACAACATCAAAAGTCTAATACAATGTTTAAAGGAATTTGAAGACTTGGATAATATATATATATATATATATATATATATGGCATTTTATTGTTTTTATTCTATGTGTGTGAGTGTATTGTCTGCATGTAGATAGGTGCATCTATGTTGTGCAATGTCTGCCAAGGTCAGAAGAGGGAGTCGGATCCCCTGGAACTGGAGTTAAAGACGACTGTTACTTGCCGTGTGGATGTTGGGAATTGAACTTGGGTCCTTGGCAAGAGCAGTCAGTGCTCTAAACCACTGAGCCATCTTTCCAGCCCCCGGATTTGAGTATATTTAGGGCAACCATAGTAACTATAATCTTCAAGTCCAGCCCAATTCCTGTACAAATCAATAGAATGCACTAAAGGCCTAGCACTAGAAGCTGTAAGCACATTTATATCATAATAACTGTTAGAAATAAGAGCGGCAGGTGTAGGCAAGGAGCTGACCTGAAATTACCCTTCAGAAATGAGTTTTTATTTTATTTATTTTATTTTTGTCTTTTTGAGACAGGGTCTCCCTGTAGTCCCAGCTAAAATGAACTCACTATGTAAACCAGGCTGGCCTTGAGCTCACAAGGATTTGCCTGCCTCTGCCTCCTTTATTGTTTATATCTTATGTGTATGAGTGCATTGCCTGCATGTATGTGAGTGCACCCATGTCATGCAATGCTGAGGAGGTCAGAAGAGGGCTTTGGATTCCCCTGGAACTGGAGTTAAGGAAGGTTCGGAGCCACTGTGTGAATGCTGGGAATTGAACCCGGGTCCTCTGCAAGAGCAGTCAGTGCTCTTAACCTCTGAGACATCTCTCCAGCCCCAGAAATGAGTTTTATTAGGAAAGCGAGCCTTATGACCATGGAGGCCATGATTGGACCTTGAAGTGCAAGAGAAATTAGAAGAGATCGAGCACTGTATCAGAGACCATATGAAGGGGACTTGAAAAGATAGAGAGGCTTTCCTTGGCAATGTGGAGAGGAGCCTCATTAAGAGAGAGAACTTAAAAAGAGTAGGACAAATGCTTAAAGTGAAAGGGTAAGAGAGAGAGGCACCATAAACATCTGGGGAAGGACCTGATAGAGGGAGAGAGGAGGAGGAAGGGAAGAAAAAAGAGGGGGAGAGAGGGAACGTGCAAGCCAGAAATCCCTTACTTTTGTAGTGTTTCCTAGAAGAAAGGGAACTTGACCATAACACAAAATGAGTTTCAGGTGGACATCAGAGTTGCTGTTCAGAGAGGCAGAGATAAGGAAGAATATTTGTTTACAAATTCCTGTTACCTCTGCAGAAGGTAGAA
>NW_008336924.1:94849-101786 GCF_000622305.1 Nannospalax galili
GTGGGGTTGTGGGGGGGTGTGCTTCTTGAGGTTCTGGGACCTAACAATCATCATTTACTCAAGTCTTCTATACTGTACAGAATATACCTATTTCAACAACAAAAGAAACATACAGAAAGGCACAGACAAAATAACACATTCATATGAGGTAGGGCAATAACAGACCCAGGTTCAGAAATCATATAGACACTGGAATTTTGTAACAGTGAATTCAAAATTACCATGATTACATGGTAAAGTCTGTAAGAAGGAAAGCAAACAACATTCAAACTGTTGAAAATAAAAGACAAAGAGAAAATCCCCAAAGCAACCAGAGAGAAAGGGCAAATTACCTGTAATAAGAATTGCAGCAGACTGTCAGAAACCGTTCCACAAGAATAAAAGCTTTAAAAAGGCTTTAAAATTAACCTTCAGAAATGGAGTAGAAATGTTTTCTTTTTAAAGATAAAGACATACTTCTTTACCAGCAGTTCTTCCTTTGCTATGAAGGAATCTGACAGCACCTAGAAAGTTAGCTGGCACAAAGAAATTGAATTCTAAAATAAATAAAAGTGAGGTGTAACTGGTTTTTCCCATACTTTTAATTACTGTAAAAGATAAACAGTTCTATAAAGCAAAAACTAGCAGGCACTGCCCAGTGTTTGTAGTAGATAGTAAAGTACAATACGAAAAAGAAAAGCACAAAGAATGAGAAGGGGGACATTGAAAAGAAATCTTAAAATCGTTGTACTACATATGAAGGAGTCCATTATTTGAATGTTCATCAATTAAAAAAAAAATATTGGGGGCTAGAGAGATGGCTCAACAGCTTTGGGTGCTCCAGCACCACATGGCACCTGACGACTGTCGGTGACTCTAGTTCCAGGGGATCCGACAACCTCTTCTGACCTCCGTGGGCACTGTATGACACAAGTGCACTTATAAACAGGCAGACAATACACTCATACACATAAAATAAAAATAATAAGAATAAAATATTAAAAAAATATTGTCCCAATCTCTTGCCGTGTGATGCTGTGTGTTTCATGGGGACCCTGCCAACAAGAAGGTCTTTATAGATCCATTCTAGATTTACCCATGAAGCCTTCATATTTCTGTTGCACATTAGTTCTGTGGTTCATTATCCTAAGAAGAAAGTGATAATGAAGTCTTCCACGGCATGATTTCTGAACAGGGTCAGAGTTCACAGTCAGAGCTTGCTTACCGCATTTCAATGAGTCAGGTAACATTCAGGCCAAGAGGTCAGACCAAAATACTTTGTCAGGACCCTCATTTCAGGACAGTGTCCTAGAAGCTAATGATGCTGAAGATTTGAGTTGGCTTCTCACACTGATTGTCAAAGGTCAGGTCTTCTCATCTGTGAAGACATTAAAAAGTCAGCTGTGAGTCACACAAGTTCATTCCAAAAACAAACAAACAAACAAACAAACAAAACACACAGTCATCAACAGGGCAAAGTTACCCTGGAGTGGACACATTCTTGAGATCCTGCTCTTTAGGAAGAAACATTATCTTCTCTTGGGGTCAAGAAGAGAACTGATCTAAACAGAACTTACTATGTATTTCTCATAACTGGTGCAGCTAATGATGGTCCAGGTTTTCTAAGCATTCTCAGCAATTTTGACTGCATATGCAAAGTGTGATGTGGTAACTATCTCTTCTTTATGCCTCATAAATATACAAATAAATTAATTAAAAAGAGAAAACTCTGATAATTTGAGAAAACAAACCAGATATAATTAATTTACAAAGGTGATTAGGTTTAGGTAAATACAGACCACTCTTCCATCTTTTGGCTCAGCAACCACCAATCAAAGTTTTTGAAACAAGGCTGAGCCTGGTGGTGCACACCTTTAATCCCAGCACTTGGGAAGCAGAGGCAGGTGGATCTCTGTGAGAGCAAGGCCAGCCTGGTCTACATAGTGAGTTCCAGGTCAGTTGTGGCTACAGAGAGAAACTGTTTCAAAACCCTTTTTTTTTTTTTTTAATTGTTTCTGTACTAATCAGGCACAGACACTTTATCTTCTTGTTATTTCCTAAATAATGCAGTAGAGCAACTACTTTCAAAACATTGTAATCCTCAGTGTGATCGCTACATGTGTCTTTCTCAAGTCGGTATTAACAGTAAGGCAATGTAGAAATATGAAATAATAAAAATGTTCAGTTATCCCAAAAGAAGGCAAAGAAAGGAGGAGGTGGGAGAGAATGGAACTCAGAAACCAACTGTGAGGATCACAAACTTAAATCCAAAATTAGGGGGTTGGAGAGATTCAGAGGTTAAGAGCACTGACTGGTCTTACACAGGACCTGGGTTCAGTTCCCAGCACCCACATGGTGGCTCACAACCATCACTAACTCCAGTTCTGGGGGATCAAATGTCCTCTTCTGGCTTCGATGGGCATTGCATACACATGATGCACTTACATACATACAGGCAAAACACTCTACACATAAAATACAAATAAATCTTTAAAAAAAGAACCAGAGGCCAGGCATGGCAGAGCATGTCTTTAATTCCAGAATTTGGGAGGCAGAGGCAGATGGACCTCTGTGAGTTTGAGGCTAACTTGGTCCACATAGTGAGTTCCAGGTCAGCTGGGGCTACAGGGAGACACTGTCTCAAAAAGACAAAAAAAAAAAAATATATATATATATATAGAGAGAGGGGGGTGCTGGAGAGATGGCTCAGCACTTAAGAGCACTGGCTGCTCTTGCAAAGGACCTGGGTTTGAGTCCTAGCACCCACATGATGCAGTCCCCTGTAACTCCAGTTATAGGGGAATCCCATGCCCTCTTCTAACCTCTTCAAGAATTGCACAACATGGACGCACTTACATACATGCACACAATACACTCATACACACATGCAAAGTAATAAAATATTTTTTAAAAGAGCCAGATAATAGTTACTTTAGGAAAAAAGTTACAAGCAAGGAAATGAAATGCTTATATTAAAATGAACCTTACTGAATTCAATTTGAATTAGAATTATATTAGTTATTTTTCTGTTGCTGTGATAGAACACCATGACCAAGGCAGCTTATAGAAGGAAGAGTTTGTTTGGCTTATGTTTCAGAGGGGCAAGAGTCCATCATGGCAGCTGAGGTGGCCAGAGCAGAAGGCTCATTTTCACATATCCCAACAGCCACAAGAAGCAGAACAAAACTGGAAATCTGACAAGGAAGGCTTAAGAACTCTCAAAGCCTGACCCCTGACGTACTTCTTCCAGCATGGCCACACCTCCTAAATGCTCCGTGACACTTGGCTAACAGTTCCTTGAACTAGGGTCTAAGCTTCCAACTACTTGGAGCCTATGGGGGACATTCATTCAAACCACCATAGAATTATCACTACATGTTTTTTTAATAGATAAATTTTCATTTGTATATACACATGAGTTTGTTCACAGATATATTTCCAAAGCTCTGTTCTCTGAGGTGCTTAGTGCCCAGATCTTTCTTTTTTTCTTTTGGTATTCTTAAGACAGGGTCTCCCTTTAGCCCCCGCTGACCTGGAACTTGCCTCACTATGCAGACCAGGCTGGCCTTGATCTCACAGAAATCTGCCTATCTCTGCCTGGGACTGAAAGTGTGTGCCACCACACCCAGTCAGGTCTTTTCTAAATTCTTGGTTAAAGAGAACCAGAGTTCCTTGGAGATATGAAACTCCATATCTCCAAAGTTGGAGATATGGAGTTTGGTTGATTCCATATCTCTCTGACACGGAATATGAGATGAGAGCATCTTGTAATGCTTGGAACTATTTAAAACAAAACAAAACAAAACAAAACAACAACAAAACAGGGGACATGTCAAAATGGCATAGAAGCTGACCTGAAAGTTCCCAAAGCTGAAAGAATATGAGTCACATAATAAGGAACAATACTTTAGAATTTAAAAAAAATCCATTCTGATAAAAATAAATTAAAAATTTACAAATGAAGGAAAACAAATAGCTGTCTACTATAAAAGATTTCTAAGTAATAATTAGCAAGAGTAAATAAAAATCACCAACAGAATACTCTATTAATTGCTGTAGTTAAGATTGATGAATCTGGGGCTTGAGAGATGGCTCAGCTGTTAAGGGTGTGTCTTGCTCTTGCAGAGAACCTGAGTTCTGTTGCAGCACCCTCGCCAGTTAGCTCATAACTTCCTGTAACTCTAGCTCCATGAGCTCTGATGCCTTCTTCTGGCCTCCTTGGGCACCTGCATTCATGTGCATATACCTATACATAGACACACATGCATACACATAATTTTAAAAAAAACAAAATAAGTCTCTTTTTAAAAAAGAAAGATCTGGGAGGTGGAGAGATGGCTCAACAGTTAAGAGTGCTGGCTGTTCTTGCAGAGGACCCGAGTTGGGTTCCCAGCACCCACATGGTGGCTAATAACCATCTGTAACTCCAGTTATGGGGGACCTGACACCCTCTTCTGATCTCCATGGGCATTGCATGGGTGCATTTATACATGCAGGCAATACACTCATAAACATAGAATAAAAATGATAAATTTTTTTAAAAGAAATAAAGCTCTGATGAATCCTAAAATTAGTGAGCCAAAGTTTGAGGAGAAACAAGAGCGTCTTTCTACCCACTTACTAATAACTTTCAAAATGGAAAAATGTAGTCTTACAGTGGAGAAAATCAAAACATTTTACTTTATCGAATTGGTCAAGGTTAACATTACCAGCTGTAAGAAAGACATGTCTTGCTTCCATGCATGCTGATTCAGAATGATCACTGCTTCTGTGATATTCTTTTTAAAATTAATTTACTTTTATTTTGTGTATGAGTGTTATGCCTGCATCTGTACATGGATATGATTCTAAGTTTTTTGTTCTCTTTTGTTTATACTTTATTTTCTGTTCGTAGATGTCACACTACTAGGTTTGATTTCATTTTTTCAAAGGATGGAGTTGTTTTTTTTTTTTTTTCAGTATTGGAGATTTAACCTAGGGCCTCACATATGCTAGGCAAACATTCCACGACTAAGGTGTATCTTCAGACTTCTGCTTTTTTTATGTAGCCCAGGCTGGCCTCAAATTCATGATGAAGACAAGGCTGGCTATCAACTCCTGATCCTCCTGCCTCCACCTCCCACATGCTGAGAATATAGACATGTGCTTCAATTCCTGGCTCTGTATATCTTCTAAGATAAAGTCTCCTTTCTTTTGTAAAAAAGATTCATTAAAAAAAAAAAAGTGTGTATTTATGGGGCTGGAAAAATGGTTCAGTAGTTAAGAGCACTGGCTGTTCTTCTAGAAGACTGGGGTTTGAATCCCGGAATCCAAATGGTGGCTAACAACTGTCTGTAACTCCAGCTCCAGGGGATCTAATGCACTCTTCTGTCCTCTGTGGGCATTGCATGACAGGAGTGCACTTGCATACATGCACACAACACATACATACACATAAAGTAAAAAATTAAAGCAAAAAAAAAATGTGGGTGTTAATGTCTCTCTGTGTGTATGCCATGTGACTGCAATGCCATCACAGCCTAGAAGGTGGTCTTGTTACAGGAAATTGTGAGCTGACCCATGTGGGTGCTGAGAACCACACATGGGGCTTGTGGAAGAGCAGCAAGCACTCTTAACCACTGAACCATCTCTCCAGCTTTTCTTGCACTAATTTTTCAAATCCATTTCCCGTTTTCTCCCATAAACTGTTAGGAATCAGTGTTCATAGTAAGGTAGCGAGATGGACAACAGAAAATGCTGGTGCTCTCAGTTAATTCAACACAGGAGATATCACACAATGAAGGTAGGTGATGGACTTCAGATATTACTAAAACCAGGAAGTCCCAGTTGACTGAGATCTGATGTGCATGATGGAGGTGAAAGTCTAGGAAGAAGACACCAACATAGGCAGCAAAAGGGTGGGAGCCAAGTTAGGGGAAGGTCCCAGAGAGCATTCTGAGTCATTTGGAATACCTTACAGTGGGTGTATGGGTACACAAGCAGCAGGACCTGAGTTTGGATCCCCAGCTTCCATGTAAAAAGTCAAATGTGATGGTATGTTTGCAAGCCCAGCAATGGGGGAAAGGGGAAGGAGGATCCTGGGAGCTTGCTGGCAATGCCTGTGGAAGCAGAAAGAGGGCGCTGGATCCTCTAGAACTGGAGTTGCAGCCAGATGTGAGCTGCCATGTGGATGCTGGGGAACCAAACCTGGGTCTTCTGCAATATCTATATTTAATGCAAATCCTAGAAAGGCAGGTTAAAAAAAAAACAAAAAAACCCAAAACCAAAGAGGGCAATACATTATTTTCAAGTACAAGTGAAATGGTAAATAAAACAGCTCACCTACTGAGTCACAAAGGAAATTTCAGCAACTTGCAAATTCATCATTTAAATGTAAATAAGGATGGGAATGCAAAATATTTGGCAATGAGTAATGATGAAAGTACTTTATATTGAGCTCTGTACATGCCACTAAATTATATCAAGAAGGAAAGATGGATCTGTAAATGCTACTATTAAATAGCAATGAGAGAAAGACTAAACAGCATTCAGTTCTGCGGCACACTCAGTAATGTGGGAACAACACAGCTTGACCCTCCTGCAAGGAGAAGACTAAACAAGCCAGTTATCTACACCACGAACAGAGTGCAGCACAGGAGAGCAGAGGCTGGAGAGAACACACCAACAGGTAAGATAAATCAGCAAATGTGAGCAATTGAATGCTAGGTTATTCTCACAGCAAAACTAAAGATATGGGCAATTTTCAAGTAAATTTGAGCAAGTGCATGTGAAAATTCAATAATTACACAAATGTTTTAGGGAGTAAAAACTCACATTGCATGACATAGGAAGACTTTATTTTAGATCATGTGAGAAACTGGAATATCTTTTTTTTTTTTTTTTTTTTTTTTTAAAAAAAAAAAAAAAAAAAAAAAAAAAAAGAGGACGATAAATCTTTCACTGTGATATATCAAAATAA
>NW_008336924.1:101846-136507 GCF_000622305.1 Nannospalax galili
ACATAGTAAGTCTTTTTTTTTGGTCATGTGAGAAACTGGAATTTCTTTTTTTTTTTTTTTTTTGGTCTTTTTGAGACAGGGTCTCCCTGTAGCCCCAGTTGTCCTGGAACTTACTATGTAGACCAGGATGGCCTTGAACTCACAGGGATCTGCCTGCACCACCATGCCTGGCAACAGAGGATATATTTTTGAGGCATAAACTACAAAATTGATTGGAGGAGAAAGAAAAGGATGAAATTAAAAACAAATAAACAAATGCATAATTATTCTGTGCATAGTGAGTGCCTTCCAAAAAATGCAGCCATGGAACGGGGCATGCATAACACTGTGTACAGTGGAGAAATCTGGCTGACTGATGTTCATGTTAAGGCAGGATAGGAAGATGGGGGACATGGGAAAGGAAAGGAATTCTTCACTGGAGTCTGGTTGAAGCCTCCTGTCAGCTGAGAGTCAAGAATTCTAGCACAGTGAACAAAATTTGCTGTGGAGGTTGCTTCCACCCACAGAGAGGTAATATTACTTTTGTATAGGGAAATGATTTGCTAAATAAATGCACGCTGAAAAAGCAATAAACCAGGCTTCAGGCCTAGGTGCGTTTGACCTTCAAGTATGCTTCACTCCTTTCCCAGATGGAAAACTGCAATTTACTGAGAATCTTTGAAAAAAAAAGTATAAACTTTGTTCACAGTAAAAATGTGTCGACTCCCTTGTGCAACTGTTGTGACCTACAGTTTTCCCTTATCTGTAACCCCACCTAAAGAACCTTAGGAACCACCCTGAGATCTCACTGACCAAAAATGGGAGGGGAAAATTTTCTTAGAAACCCTCTGAACAATGGTAACCTCAGAAGCCACCCAAATCATGTATACGGTTATTGTCAAGACACTTAAGTAAGCTCTCTCTGAGGAGTCCACTTTTACACACTATCCTTCCCTAAACACCTCTCTTTCTATTAATACCTATGCTTAAATTCATTTAAATTTCTTTATAACTTCAATTCTATCTCACATTGACTGACCCTGAAGTTCTTTTCTGTGGTGCTGGTCAAGAATCCTACTGACACAGGGAATGCAAATCTTTAATCCCAGCACTTGGGAGGCAGAGGTAGGCAGATCTCTTCTGTGAGATCAAGGCCAGCCTGGTCTACATAGTGAAGTCCAGGCCAGCTGGGGCTACAGGGAGACCTTGTCTCAAAAAAAAAAAAAAAAAAAAAAAAAGTAAAAGAAATCCCCCCTCCGCCTGAGTAAGATTTTCTGAGACTTTTTAGTGGGGTGGTGGGGGGGGGGGGGGCTGTGTCTCCAGCTCCTGCTGCCATTGACAAGCATCAGTAATATAAATTACAATGATTTCCCCTTCAATAAGATGATGTGTTGAAAATGGCACTTTCTCTTGTCTTCTCCTCTGAGCACACAAACCCAATCTAATCCAAAGAAGAACCAGACGAACACCTCTTAAGGATCATTCTGTATAAAATATCTGAGCAGCAGTTCTTGAAAGGTCATCAAAATCAAGGAGAGTGTGAGAAAGGTCTTCGAACAAAGATTATCTTAAGATGTGACTTAAATGTAATATGGAATCTTGCAGCAGTGGGAAGGACATTAGGTAAAAACTGAGTAACATAGAGTTTAATAGACAGTATATTGATACTGGACCATGACTTGCTACAATATACTACAGTGTATCGATTACTCCAGTAACATACCCTACACATAAAGATTTATACCATGATATGAACATGCCGCAGTACTGTAAGATGCTGATAGAAGACTGATATATATGGATACTTGGTTATATTCTTAAACTTTCTGTACATAGAAAACATAGAATGAAATCTTTTAATATTTTAAAATATAACTCCCTCAATTTTCATGTATGTGCATGTTCACATGCGCATGGGCACGTGTGTGTGTGTGTGTGTGTGTATGTGTGTGTGTGTGGTATGCATGTGCAGGCCCACAGTTAATGGAATCATCCTCTATGGCTTTTCTACCTTATTCTTTGAAGCGGGTCTCTCAGTCAAACCCAGAGCTCACCGATATGACTGGTCTTGCTAGCCAGCTCGGTATGGGGATCTTCCCTTGCCACCTTTACAGGCTGGAATTACAGGTGGATCACCACGCCCACTGAGCATTTGTACGGGTTCTGGGGATCTGAACTCTGAACTTTATGCTTGTTTAGTGAGTTCTTTATTCACCAAACCACCTCTCCAGCACCAAAATATAATTACTGAAGAATATAAATTCCAGATGTGAATATCTTTTATTTAGTTTTTGCAACTATTGTGTGTGTGTGTGTGTGTGTGTGTGTGTGTGTGTGTATGCAGGTCAGAGGACAGCTTGCAGGAGTCGGTTCTGTTCTTCCGCCATGTGAGTTTCAGGGATCAAATTCCGATCATCAGGGTTGGTGGTAAGCACCTTTACGTGCTGAGCCATCTTCCTGGCCCTGTGATGATGAGGCTTGATTGGTGACTGGAATGAGAAGTGCTTGGGAGATAAGACACACCTCTAGGTGTGTTAGTGAGAAAGTTTTCAGAGATGATTAACTTAGGGGGAAGACATGCCCTGAATGTGGACACACCATTTGCAGGTTGAGGGTCTGGATGGTACATCAGGAAAAGAAGGCCTATGAGAAGCTGTCTCTGCCTCTGTCTCCTGACTGATGAGATGTGAACCGCTCTGTTCCCCCATACCTCCTCTGTCATGACTGAAGCCTGAAACTGAACTGACTCAAATCCTTCCTATATTATTTTCTGTCAAGTATCTTGCCACAGTGATGAAAATATACATTAACCAGGCCAGCTGGGGCTACCGGGAGACCTTGTCTTAAAAAGACAAAAAAAAAAAAAAAAAAAAAAAAAATCTTTCTAGCTAAGCTGAAGACTCACAACTAATAATTCTAGCACCCCTGAGGCAGGAGGATTGTGAGTTCAAGACCGGCTTGTGCTACATAGCCTAGCAATATCTTGTCTCAACAATAAGAACAGAAAGAAAACAAAAGAAAAACCTCTATAAAATAACAGTTGACAAAATTTCTTTAATATTTACTCCTCTCCAAGGCATAAGTCTTATAGTATTTTTATCCTAGCTACCTAGGTTATATAACATATTCTAGAAATAGAAAAAAGATAGAATATTCTCCAAACTTTGTGAGGCAAGAAAGGAAAACTTCATCTTATCATGGAACTTAAGTAAATTACAGCCAATTAAATTCTGCATGTATATGGGAAAGATTCCTGGCTGTGTCAGCTTATATCAGGAAGAAAATAATTGGCTTCCATTACTTTTGACTCAAAGCGAGTCATTTGGAGCCCTAGACCCAGTTTGAAGGTCATCTAAGGCTGAAGGCAACTTGAGAGTCAGCAAAAGCAGAAAGAAGCTGCCCTCAGCTTCTCTTATCTGCGTAAACACAGACTTCTGGGACACAAGACCACCATAAATTCCCTCTTTGAGATAGATTCATGGCTGTGAAAAAGATACTCTTTCTTAACACAAAAAACCCTCCTTTGTTTTTTAAATTTGTTTTTAGTTTTATTTATGTGTTTGTGTGTATGTGTATGTGCCACAGGTGTGCAGGTGCCAGGAGTGACCAGAGATGGCATCGGATCCCTGGGAGCTGGAGGTACAGGTCGTTGTGACCTTCCCATCTGCCCCCTTGAGTACTCGGATCCAAACTTGGGTCTTCTGGAAGAGCAGCAAGCACTCTTAACAGCTGAACCATTTCTCTGGCCCCAGAGATAAGCTTCATCACAGACCTCCTTTCCTGTTCTTTTCCTCTTGAAAACGCATTTGAATTTCCTGAAGAAACCGATGCTGTCTCTTTCCTGGAGAGTCTCTCCTCCCCTCTTAGTTTTGCCCAAGTAGTAGGTATAGAAAACTGCAACTCTAATCATTTACTGAGTCTGTAACTTCTTTTCTGGTTCCTGTGCACATAGGGTAACATTTTTCTTCTGCCAACCTCTTTTGTCAATTTAAATTGTAATCCCCAAGTTACTTATGAGGGTAGATGAAAAAAAATTATTTCAACTAAAGCTGAAAAATGTCAATCCATAACTTAGAAACAATGCAAAATAATCTTTCAATAAGCTAGGAATATAAAGAAAATTATTCATAAAATAAAAGATATTTATTCAAGTCTTCCATTAAACATATTACACTTATGTATGAAATTTTTGAGGAATTCATACCAAAGTTAAGAACAAATGAATACTGTTTGTCACCACACTGTAATTCAATATTTCCTGTAGAAATAGCAAAGAACCCAAGAAATAAACATTCATAAAAGGGGAAACTGAGAACTAGAATAAAACTTTTTGCCAGGTATGGTGGAGCACACCTGTATCCCAGCACTTTAGAAGTAGAGACAGGAGGTCAGGAAGATAAGGCCATCCTTGGCTATACAGCAAGCACTCAGCCAATTTGAGCCACATAAGACCTTGTCTGAAAAAATCCAAAATGAACAACAAACTATCTGTATTTGATTGTGGCATAAAAAATCGACATAGATAACAAAAAAATTGTTATAGACAATAAAAATCAAGTTATTTGATGCAGGATTGGAAGCAAATTGGAATACTCCCCCTCCCCCATTCATGTTCATCTGGAACCTTGGAAGGTAATGTCATTTAGAAATAGTCTCTACAGATGTAATTAGTTAAGGATCTCAAGACAAAATCCAATGACTGGTGTGGTTATAAGAAGAAAAGAGGACACAGAGGGTCACTTGGAGAAAAGGAGACCATGAAGGCAGAATCTGGGTGATGCTACTATTGTTGGTACTGCATTAAGAAACAGTCTTGAGTGTATGGGGCAGGGTGGAAAGTTACAGCTTAAAAGTGATGTGTTTGAGTATTGAGTTTGACAAGGGGTGGGTCTGTGGTGGTTAATATTGGTTCTCAGCTTAACAACATCTAGAATCATGCAGGAGTCAAGCTTCTGAGCATATCTGTGAGGGAGAGTTTCTAGGTTAGGTTAACTGAGGTGGGAAGGCCTACCCTGAATCAGGGGGACAGTATTCCATGGACTGAGGTCTCCTGGACTGAATCAAAAGCACTTGACCTGAGCATTCGTATGCATCTTTCTATGCTTCTGAACTATGGATGCAGTGTGACCAGCTACCTCCTCAAACTCCCACCACCATGACTATCCAGCCATAATGGATTGTGTCCTAAAGCTGTGACAAAAATAAACCCTTCCTTCCTTCCTTAAGTTGCCTTTGTCAGGTAGTTTGTTACAGCAACCAGAAAAGCAAGAACACCTTACAGCATTATGAAACACTGAAGGACACAGGGGAAGACTTGAATGAATGGTGGCATTCGCTGGATCAAAATGTTTAAAAGTGCAACTAAAGGTTCTCTGAAACAAGGAAACCGCAAGGCAAGAATTACACGCCTAATTAACAAAATCAACAAAAACGGTTGTGTCCAAAATTCTGAACAAAATTCAAAGACCTTCCCCAAAGTGACATGAGAGAACATTTCACCCAGTGTACTGCCTATGTGATCTAGCTGAATGCCTACCGTGTCCTAGCTTGTTTATCTTTTGGGGCAGGCCAAAAGTTCCTCCTTAACTGGACTAGCTGAAATCAATTGAATCTAAGATGTCTATCAGACAGCCTCTAACTTAATGCTAATCTAATTTCCAAACTCAATGACACATCCACCTTTTCTGTGACCGGAAACACCAGACCACAGGAGGAAGAAACCCAAGTTTGAGTGGTCTGATTGTATCCCAGGAAAAGCTGGTGATTCCTTCTCCTCTAATCTGCCCAGCCCCTCGTTTCTCTGCTTCCCATCTGTCAGAGTTAATATTAATTGTCAACTTGACAGAATCTAGAATTTTCTGGGAGATGGGCCTCTGGAGGATTATTTTGATTATATCGATCAATATGGAAAGGTTCATCTTAATTGTGGCAGGACCATTCTTGGGCAAGGGATCCTGGACTATATAAAATGCAGAAAGTGCACTGAGCAATAACAGGCATGTGTTAATCCCTCTCAGTTTCTTTTCCTATTTTCACTTTTTTTGAAACAGGGTCCACTATGTAGCTCTGGCTGGCCTGGAACTTGCTGTGTAGACCAGGCTGGTCTCAAACTCACAGAGACCTTGCCTGCCTCTGTCTCCTGAGTGCTGGGTATAAGGTATGTGTCATTATGTCCTGCCCCTTCTCTGTTTCTTAATTGTGGATGTATTGTGACCAGCTGCATCAAGCTCCTCCTATCTTGACTTCTCAGCCAGGATGGACTGAACCCTGGAACCATGAGCCAAATAAATGCTTTCCCTGTAATTGTTTTTTTTAGCTACTTTATCACAGCCATAGGAAAAGTAAGACAGTATCTCTGATGTCTCAAGCCTAAGTGTGTTGTGAAGTGATTTTTTTTAAAAAAAATCAAGACTTGGGCTTCTCATTCTTTGGCCATTGAATAAAAACTTGTGCTGTGAAAGCTCAGAATTGGTTTTGTGTTTTGCCTTTGTGGTGCCAGATAGAAAAAAGGCCCCTTTAGGGTCTCCTTCTCTCTGAGGGAGAAGGGATAACAACTCTGTTAGTAATAAAAGGTCTTTGTAAGTTGAAGTGGGATGCTAATTCAAAGTGTTAATGAAGTCAGTTCTCATAAACTGAGTGGTACTGACCGTTCCCATAGCTGTATGGATCACCTTAGAGAGCAACAGATAGAATAACTAATGCTTCCCTGAGGATTTTCATACTCATGCCTCTTATTGTCTTTATCAGATTTGGTACAAAGTTTCACGAGTGAGTTTCTGACGTCCCCTTTATTTTCTAGAATATTTACATGAGATAGGAAGATCTTCTCCATGGAAGGTTGACAGCTATCATATATGAAACTGGGGTAGGATAGAAAGGCAGGGAACATTTTGAGTACATGAAAAGGAAAAGGATTCCTCTCCCCTCAATGCGGGAACCTGGTGGAAACTTCTCACCAGAAAATAACAAAAATTCCAGCACAATTAACAGTTGCTGTAGGCCTTTCTCCCTACCCTACCATAAACCTGCAATTTTCTAAGAATCTCACCAGAAACCTCACTCGCAGGGAAGGGACACGTTCCAATCTCCTTGTGCAACCTTAGTGGTTCCTGGTTTCACCTTAAAAGATTGTAATTCCACCTAAGGCATCTCTGGATGCTACTTCATATATCTCTCTTATCAAAGAGAGAGAAGGAAAAGAAAGAGTTTCTTAGTAACCATTACAGGTATAACTTGAAAGCCACTGAAATGGAATATATGGCTTACTTTCCCTTAAGGTACCTGGGCCCTCGCTTGGGTATGCTTTATCTCCCCCTTTCCTCCCTTGGGAAGCATCTACCCCCTACTTGGGTTGCCTTTCTTCTGAGCGCCTCCCCATCTCTTAACTCTCATGCTTAAGCATGTATTAGAGTATCTTTAATGACATTTCCAACTCTGCTCCACTATGACGTCTGATGCAGAAATTCTTTGCAGCATTTAAGCCACAAATCTCAGTTTGGCCCAAGTCAAGGTCCTTAGAGGTCTAGGGTAATTCCTCAGGCTGCTGAGGTGGCTGTGGAATTGTGCCTCTGCCCTCTAGCCACTGAAAAAACTATCAACTCTCATGGTGATTTAAAGGAAAACCGAGCTTTCCCTTTTCTTTCCTTCCTTTTTTTCTTTCCTGTATCATTTTGTTTACTATTTTTATTTCCTCGGGGTTTGCTGCTCTACTTAAGGCCGCCTGTTTTCTCCTTAAGATAATATTGGCATTGTCTACTGTTTTCAGAAAATCATCTTTTTCACTAGATTTCAGATTTGCTGGTTAATGAATTTGCAACGTTCTCTTTCAGCTTCTTGGGTACATGTAGTTAGTTATTCTCATTCTGTGTTTTGTTCATTTAGCCAATCTTTCTTTCTCTCTTCCTCCTCTTTCCTCTCCCCCTCCCTTCCCCTTTCCCTCTCTCCCTCCTACACACCTTCTGTCCCTGTCTTCCTCCCTCTCCCCGTCTCTCTCTCTCAGCCTTTAAGAGAATTGCCTTTCATTTTTTCAAAGAACTCAATTTCAGCTTTGTCACTATCGCCTGGTCTTTGTTCCTAGTTCCTGACACTGTGCTTCTAAAAGCCTTAGAATTTTCTAAACACAGGCGTGTGACTTGTTACTCATAATGAATTCTTTTGACCACGTCTAAGTTTATGCTGTGAGGCTGACTTAGTATGTCTGGAAAGGTGCTGCTCCTCCCCAGGAGTCATGGAAGCTCTAGGTCCTCCCCCCTCCTCATACTTCCACCCCCTTCCTTATACCTCATGGAAGGTCTGGGTCCACCCCCCTCCTCATACCACACCTATGTATCTTTTCCATTTGATTGCTCTTTGTTGCATCATTTATAATAAACCGGTAATAGTAAGTAGGATGCTTACCTGAGTTCCGTGAGTTGTCTAATGAATTATCAAATGATGCAAAAACACAGCTCTCGCTTCAAAGGGAATAAGAGGTAGTTTATTCTTGAGGCAAACAGGAGTGTCCATGGCCCAGGAACACAGATTCAGTCTGTCCTGAATAACATGTTCCAATGCAGAAACAGATTCATAATGTTTTTATAGTTACAAAAGCAAGTCATGAATCAAGGCACTCTTCAAAAACGTTGGTGGGAACATTGAGTAGGAGGGCAAAGTAGGGAGAACAGCTGCTGTCTGATGGTATGAGTTCCGTGAGTTGTCTAATGAATTATCAAATGATGCAAAACACAGCTCTCGCTTCAAAGGGAATAAGAGGTAGTTTATTCTTGAGGCAAACAGGAGTGTCCATGGCCCAGGAACACAGATTCAGTCTGTCCTGAATAACATGTTCCAATGCAGAAACAGATTCATAATGTTTTTATAGTTACAAAAGCAAGTCATGAATCAAGGCACTCTTCAAAAACGTTGGTGGGAACATTGAGTAGGAGGGCAAAGTAGGGAGAACAGCTGCTGTCTGATGGTATTCTTAGCTTTGCTTGGTGGGAGTGAATGTTCTGCTAAGTTAATACATTTCAGAGGATTTTACCTGATAGTCAAAAGGCTAATAGGCAGGCACAGGTGGCAGTGAGTGGCTATTTGGAGACTAAAGATAATCCAAGATAATTTTGACTCTGGATCGTCAGCTGTCCAACTCTTCACAATCATGAAGTTCTAATCAATCAATCTGCCTTGTAGAATCTTTAATACAGGTGTGGTTTTTTCCTGGAAACTTCAGTTCACACAAACATGAAGAGGGGTGGACTGGAAACCTCAACTTATAGCAGGTGGGTCAGATACATGGGTGGCCCTGTGGATTTGCAACTATGGTGAAAAATGTTGACAATCTTATGTGATAGGAACCTGTGGGTGGGGGAGCCTGTGCTATCACAACTAATGGTTAGAGTAACAGTTCAGTTATGTTTTTGTATCTCCATTTAGTGTTAGTGGACGACAAAACTGATTAGTGTTGGGGAAAAGACACATATTTGGTAATAGAAGAAAGCCTGCATACTGTCTACTGCTTTTTGGGTTTTATTGATTTCTTGTTGACTTATTGGAATTGTCTATTGTTCTGTTTTCCTTCCTTCCTCCTTCTCTCCCTCCCTCCTTCCCTTCCTCTCCTCCTCATCCTCCCCTTCTTCCTCCTCCTTTTCTCTCTCTCATTTTTGATATAGGGTCTCATGTAGCCCAGGCTTGACCTTGAACTCCCTGTGTAGCCTAGCCTACTGGACTCAGACTCATCTACCTCCCAAGCAGTGGGATTAGAGGCATGCACCACCATGGCTAACTTACTGTTCTGGTTTCTTAGTTTATGAGTTTTATCTAATTAAGATGTAGAGAAAACTCATATGAATAAATAAGTGAAATAAAATTATTTTTCTAAAAAAGAATAAGATTATTCTTTGATGAAACATCTAGATGTAAATACTAAAAGTCAAGAGAAAATATATGTATGAGACATTTATTTGAATTATGGCACATTGTACCCAGAAGTACAGATGTTTGAATTAAAGCCAGTAGTAGTTTTTCAAATTGAAAAACCAAAAGGACAAAATGAAAAGGTAAGAAAAGATTATATGAGGTCTATGGAACTGTAACTATTGATCTGGTATACAAATACAGGTGTCAGATGTAAGGATGTCAGTGTGCCCTTGAAACAAAGAAATACATCCCTAATTACATCTATTGTGGTCACTTACAGATCATATCATCACTGCTAAGAAGAAAGAATGAGAAACCTTATAAGCAGTCCAAAACAAAAAAGACAAATAATGTAAAAGGCTTGTCAGTCACAAAGAACCAATAGTTGTGGTGTGTGTGTGTGTGTGTGTGTGTGTATGTGTGTGTATTTATATAATTGGCATAAGCATGTCTGAAGATCGGGCAATTCCAAGAACTAATGAGTGAAAATCAGCTAGCTGGACACCCAAGAGAGCCTGTATCTCTAGCCAGAGACCAAAGGTTTGAGAACCAGGATAACCAAAAGAATAGCTCTAGTCTCAAGGCCGGTAGGCTCAAGATCCAGAAAGAACTAACATTGTGAGTCTCATGCAAAAACAGGAAATAGCAATAACAGCAACAAAAGCAACAAAGGACAATTGGCAGGACGTGGTCTCTCTTTCCTGGAGGAGGAGGGTTAGCCTTTTGTTCTCTGTAGGTCTTTAACTGATTGAAGAGAGTCCATTCACATTGGAGAGGACCATCTGCTTTACTCAATCTGATAAATGTAATGTTACTCTATCCCAAAATAATCTATTAGAAACATCTGGGATTATGTGTGTGCCCCCCATGACCCTAGCAAATTAGCACACAAATCCACTCCTTGTCAAATTGACACAAATACCTATCTCTTTAAAGACACATTTTATCTCTAAATGATGGCGATATGAAGTTGTTATTTTACTTAACATGACCCTGATATCTTACATACGTCTAAAAATACCCTAACCCCTTGCCAGAAGAGGAAGTAAAATCCTTGAGTAATGTTTGTTTAGTTACAAACTTTGTGTGTATGTATGTTATATTTATATGTATACATGTGAGTGTGGCTCGCATGTGTGGCTCATATGTGCCACAGTGCATGTGCATGTGTAGAGGTCAAAGAATGACCTCAGGTGTAGGTTCTTGCCTTCTACTTTGTTTGAGATAGGGTCTCTTACTGATTTCTAGCTTAGCTTGCCATCTCCCCAGCTCTGAGTAGTGTTTATTTTTAAGTAAGTATTCTATAACTGTAGGCTGTAAAGTCAAAACTACTTAAAAACTCAGGGCTAGGGAGATGGCTCAGTGAGTAAGCATGCTTGCTATGTAAGCAAGAGGACCTTAGTTCAAATCCTCATATGCAAAAGCTGGGAATGGCGATGTGCCTATCACTCTGGCATTGGAGATCTGAGACAAGTGGGTCCCGGGAACTTTACTGGTTGGCTGACCAGCCTAGCCAGAACAGTGAGTTTCAGGCTCAAGTGAGAGATCCTGTCTCAAAAAATAAGGTAGAGAACAATAAAGCAAGACACATCTTTCCCAGGTCTCCACCTCCATGAATATAGGCATGTGCACCCACACACACTTGTACATACACCACACACACACACACACACACACACACACACACCAGTAAAATTTAGGCAACATTTTTAAGATACTTAAAAAAAACATGATACCATGTCAATATATCTTATGTGAGATGATAAGGGGATGCGAGGAAAGAAAACAAAGGTGTTTCCTACACATATGCCACAAATATATTTATAGCAAAATAAAAAGAGCATATTCATGACAATTATAGTCTTCACATGGGGTCACATGGTCATTACTGGCATTTATAACTGCATTTTTCTATTACCGATTCTGAATTCTGTTGCCTTCAGAAAACACCTCACCTTGTCTTTCTTTCCCTTTCTCTTTCCTTCCTTCCTTCCTTCCTTCCTTCCTTCCTTCCTTCCTTCCTTCCTTCCTTCCTCCCTCTCTCTCTCTCTCTCTCTCTCTCCTCCTCCTCTCTCCTCCTCCCCTCCTCCCCCCTCCCCTCCCTCTCTCCCTCTCCCCCTCTCTCTCTCTCTCTCTCTCTCTCTCTCTCTCTTTCTTTCTTTTGAGATAGAGTCTCATCATTGTGTAGCCCTTGCTGACCTCAAACTCACAAGAGATTTACTTGACTCTGCCTTCCATGTTCTAGGATGAAAGGAATATGTCACCATGCCCAGCCTTGTCATAGTTGTTTTTTTTTTTTTCCTTAAGACAGGGCATCACTATGTCGCCTTGGCTGGCCTGGGATTCACTATGTAGACCAGGTCAGCTTCAAACTCACAGAGATCCTCCTACCTCTGCCTCCTGAGTGCTAGGATTAAAAGTATCTGCCAACATGGCTGGCAGTTCTCTATTTAGTGAAGTGACCTAAACCTTCACCCTGAAGGGATTGGTCCTGAATTGATAGTCCTGAATTGGGCTGTTTCTATTAACATTAAACGCAGCAGCTTGGTGATACCAATGAATGGCACAAAGTCTTGCATATAGAGGTTCTTAACCTTTATTTTTTCTATGAAAGAACAAACGGTACTTTATAAACAAAAGAAACTTGTTTGCCACATGTGCTAGAGTCTGGCAAGTCCAAGGTTGAAGGAGTGCATCTGGTTCTCTGCTGTAGCATAGCATAAAGGAAGAGCAAGAGAACACATATGAGACAGATGTGTCAAAAGGCAGGCTTTGTAACCAACTGAATCTCTCAACAACCAACTCATTCCTGCAATAAGAACATTTATCTTTGCAGGACATCAGTGTCCTCATGACCTAATCATCTCTAAAGGTCTCACCTCTCAACACTGTCACACTGAGGATTAAGTTCCAACATGAGCTTTAGCGGGGACATTTAAACCACAGTATTATTCATAATAGAAAAAGAAATTGGATGTGATCTAAATGTGTGTGTGTTAATCGGTTTTCATTGTTTTGGCAACAAAGCTGGGATAACTTAAAGGAGGAAAAATTTATTTTGGCTCATGGTTACAGAGGATTTAGTCCATGATTAGCTGGATCCTTTGCTGTGGGGCTTAGATAGGACTGAAATATCATGTGTAGTGACATATGGAACTTCACTTCTCATGGAATCTGGGAAGCAGAGAGGGAGAGGGAGGGACTGAGGCAAGGCATACCTTCAAGGGCATGCCTGCAGAGGCTTATTTTCTCTGACTAGGCCCTACCACGTAGTTTCTATCACCTCCCTTTGATGCCACCAACTTTTGAGCCCATCAATGGTTGAAGCATTGATAAGGTTGAGCCCTCATGATCCAATCAGTTCCCAAGAACCCTACCTCTGAACATTGCACTGGGGACCATGCCTTCAACATATCAGTTTTTTAGAAACATTTCATATACAAATCAGTGTTTCAATTGGTTAATGAATAGACAAAATGTGGAATATCTATGTAATAAAATAATGTTCAGTAACAGAAAAAGAATTGCTGACACATGTTAAGCTTAAGAAACTACTATGCTTAAGAAGGAATCCATGCCTGGGACTACAACTCAGTATAGAGCAGTTGCTATCAAACTCCACGCCAGAATTTCAATCCCCAGCCAGAAGGAAGGGAGGGAGGGAGGGAGAGAGGGAGGGAGAGAAAAAAAAAAGAAGAGAGAGGGGGAAGGGAGAGGGAGAGGGAGGGGAGGGAGGAAGGGAGGGAGGGAGGGAAGAAGGAGACATAAGAGATCACATATTTTATGAAATATTCAGAAAAGATTTAGAGCCAGAAACCAGATTAGTGGTTTCTGGGACAACAAGATAGAATCATTTTGGGGTGACAAAAATGTTCTAATTGATGATGATAGTTGTATATAACCACCAAACACAAAATAGACTGAAGTGGGGATGATTGAAATCAGGGATGAGAGGTGGGATGAAACAATTATACAAGACCAAAGTTGGGGGGACAGATCCAGGTGCTGTTGTTGCCTGTACACTAGAGTCTCTGGAGTAGTTTTTCTATCTCTGGGTTAGTGTTTACCAATCACGTTCCATGTTCTGCCACATACATACACCCCTCTGGCTTCAAGTCTTCCTTTTACTTAGTGTGGTTCACCAAGGCAGCGAGTCCAGTGAGGGCTGGTGGATATATGCAGTTTGAAAGAAGATTCAGTTGAACTCTTGAAATATGTGAATTGTATGATATACAAAATGTCTCAATAGGGGCTACAAAGATGGCTTAGCAGTTAAGAGCACTTCATACTCTTGCAGAATGCCCAAGTTTATTTCCTAGCACCCACATGGTGGCTTATAACCTCCTGTAACTAAAGTCCCAGAGGATCTGATGCCTTCTTCTGGCCCCTGAGGGCACTGTAAACATCTGGTGTACATGCATACACTCAGGCAAAACACTTATACAAATATTTTAAAAAAGATCTTTAAAAATTATGTCTCAGTAAAGTCATACTAAATAAGATCAATAGAAACTCACATCTCCAAATAGAGCATAACAAGCTATAGAAAAGAAAGGAAAATTCTACTAGGAAGAATTTTACTAGGAAGAAAAAAATATGTAGGCAAAAATTCAGAATGGTAACTTTTTCTCAGCTGTATCAGTGGGGTCAGGTAGTGAGACAACCAAATGATCTGAATCCCAGAGGTAGAAAGTTCTCCAAGGGATGAGATGTACACTTTTTGTCTTTGTCAGAGCACAGAAAAAGGAAAAGAGAGCCATAGAAAAAGGAATGAGGAAGCCAGCAAAACGTGGCAGTACTGTTAGAGGGGGCTACTGTGCTGGGTGGAGCAGCCTGGAGGTCCCTAGAGAGGGAGATCACCATTACTAACCCCTCTCTGTGGGGCTGCTTAGGAGAGCCCAAGGATAAGACAAGATACTAAGTGTTCTGATTTGGGACAGTAGTGAAGGAGGTAACTGGAAGCCACAGGAAGATAGCCATACAAAGCCCTAGCCTAAAACAAGACCATTAAGTCAACAGAGGAAGTGCAGCAACCACTATGGCTCCCAGGACCCAGGCAAAGCTCATTCTTGAAGTAAGAGAGGAAATACTGCCTTGGGAGAGAGGCATGTAACTCTCTTGCTCCCAGGATCCCCTGCTGCTAAGGGAGAAGGGAGAATCAGACGTGTATTCCTGGATGAGGAGCAGGAAGCCATCTTGGATTTAGGCAGGTACCAAGAGGAGATGCGCTGCCACCAGGAGCAGGGAAGGCAACTCCCACCCAAGACCAACCGTGGATAAAGACAGAATGTGACTGCCACAAGACAGCCGAGCAGGGACTCTGAGAGAGGCTCTTTCTAAGATTCAAGCCTAATACAGAAGACCTGCTTAACAAAGTGATGGACCAGAAAACAGAGAATCCTTCCTGACACCACCCCAAGCCCAGCACCCAGTAACAAAGGGAATGGCAATCTGGTGGAAGGTAGTACAGACTTACAGTGATATCTGAGATGGAGGAGGAGACAGAAACACAGAGGAAACCCACTCCGGTTTAGAATTAAGAATGAAAAAATTTGAAGTGCTACATTGACATCACATTGATGTCACAACAGCCCTCCCTGCCCTGCGTGCTAGACTAAAGTGAAACTTGGAACTACACTGGAGTTTTGGTTGTGTCATCTAAACATTAAAAATTATCCACTGTTCTACATACACCTACACCAGTATTTCAAATGTCTTTTTATTTACCTACCGTTTCACACCTAGGACTGTGCTTAGCAATAAGATTCTAGATGGTCCAGGGATGAGCAGTTGAGATGAGCTCTGAGGCCTCAGAGTGAGCAGGTGAATCTATCCTTCAACAGACTATTGAAGTTGAGAGCCTTGAATGCTCTTCTCCTTTTGCGAAGGTTTTAAGGTACCAGAAACTCTCTGTACCTAAGATAGAAAGTCTCTGGACTGTGACTTGCAGGGTCCAGACTCAACGCCAAGAGTCAGACACCAGGTGCATGGTAAGAGATCTCAGGGAAGTGTGCTGAGCTTTTAATGCTTCACTTTTCTCCGCTATAAATAGAGGCTGGGATGGAATTTCTCTCAGAGGTCTGCTGTGCAGACTGAGATGGCCTGTGTAAAATAATCGGCATGGTGAGGACTAATGAATGTTGGTTTTTATAATTCTCAGTGGAGGGTAATGAAGTCCTAGAGTCATTCTTGAAGTTAGCCTCATTCTGAGGAGAGAAAGCAAAGGGTATTGTGGCAACAGAATCGACTTCTTGACAGAATATGAAGGATGAGAGGGAAGACAAGGTCAAGATTTGCTCCATGTTTGAGACTCCAGAGCGGCAGTATGTTAACTCCTGTGGGACTGTGGAACGGCTTTGCCTGGTTTGTAAAAGGTGACCTGTTCAGCTCATCCCATTGTGCCAATCCAAGTCCAGTGATGCTGATCAACCACTTTTCAATTTAAGTCAGAAATTAAGATGATTATGTACAATCAGAATTTTTGTTGTTGTTGCTGATACAGTTTTACTTTGTAATACAAGATCACTGGGATACTCTGGGGCTAGCCAAGGTTGGCCTCAAACTTACGGCAATCCTCCTGCTTCAGCCTCTGAGTTGGGGGGATTCTAGGTTTGAGCTACATGTCTGGTTCTGCATTTTTAACATGAAAATCTAGAGCAAACAAAGAAGGTGGTAAGGAGCCTGTGGCTGCTGCTGTAGACCTCCTCATCAGACGGCCCCTAGTGTCTTGCATGGTTTCACTGGTTGGATACCTCAATTCATGAGAAGAGTTCTCTTAAGACACAAAGATGACAACATTGCCTGGCTTTATAACTTTCGAACTTATAAACGTCTTTGGAGGAAGGGATTTTAAAATGTAAAAACTCTCGTACTAGATTTTACAATTTAAGATTAGAGATGAAAAAGGAACGTAAGCAAATATTATAACCATATTCTACAGAGCCAGATCCTTGGGCAGGACTGTTCACGGAAGTGACAGTCTTTTTATTTTCCCAGTAAACTCAACAGTCTTGTATTTCGGGCGATAAGAAATCTAAACTTCCTTTTCTTGGGAGTCTGTTTTTTTCAAATCCTACAATGTGGCTTTAATAAATATTTTAAAAATATTTGCTGCTTGTTTTCCACTTCTCTTGTCTTGTTAGCAGCGGTCTTGTCCTGCTTTTCTTTCCATCTGTTTCTAGAAAGCCCAGAATCCCAGCTTTCCAGAACAAGGAACAACAGAGAGGACCTTATGAAGTCTTGAAGGGTATGCTTCAGTTAGCAGTAGAAGGAGGCGTACTTGGAAGGGAATAGGCGTACCCAGCAGAGCAGGTGCAAAGCACAAAGGTAGGAAGACAAAGGACACTTGGTGAGGGTGGTACAGGTGTGTGTGCGTGCAGAGGCAGCATCAGAAGCTGGACAGCAGGCTCCACATTGGCTCTCATGATACAATCTCTTCCCTTAGCTTGGCATTCAAGTCTCTTTATCCTGAACACTTCTAGGCTCAAGTGCCTGCCTCATACAGATGAAGACACATCCTACACTGCTCAGCAGCTTTGATTAAACAGACCTGAGTTGATCCACATGCTCTGCCACACACAGTGGTCCCCTTTATCCATAGTTCCGCATTCGGTAGTTCTAGTTACCTACAGCCGACCACAACATTGTGTCATGTGCATCATCACAAGAAGCATGATACAGTAAGATACGCTGAGAAACTAAGAGGGAGATTGTGTTTACATAATTTTTATTGCAATATATGATCATTGTCCAGTTTATCATTAGCCATTTTGGTTAGTATCTTAATGTGTCTGATTCATAAAATAAGCTTTAATATAAGTATGTATGTATGCATGTGTATATGTGGAAACGAATCGTAGATGCTCTTCTACCTCCCAATAAGCCCACTGTAAACTGAAAATATCATGAGTCATAAATACATTGACTGCACCTAATTTATCAGGTATCCTGGCTTAGCAGCACCGTATACTCTAAAGCATCATTATGTTTTATTTATTATTATTACTGTGTGTATATATGACATGGAGTAGATGCGTGTATACCAGGGCACTTTTGTGGAAGTCAGAGGGAAACTTTTAGGAGTCAGTTCTTTCCTTCCACCATGGATTTCTGGGATCAAACAGGTCATTGGGCATACCAGGGAAATGCCTTTATCTGCTGAGTCAGCTCCCAGTTCTGAACATTTCAGCACCACAGGAGGGTATTGGACTGCATGTGGCCCAAGAAATTCAAAGTATGGTTCCCACTGAGTGTATATTCATACTATAATGAAATCTAAAAATAGATTCATCATCTAGGGTAAATTATCATAAATTAGGGACTGTCTGGATATGTGGGAGTCAGTACTAGCCCTGATTTCAAGCATCCCCTGAGATTCTTGGAGTGTATCCCCCATGGAGGAGGCTGGACTACTGTTGGGAAAGTTGTTTAAAATTCTTATATCTCAGTGACCTTATAAATCTCTCAAGTCAAGCATATTATTACCTTAAAAAGATATGAGAACTGGAGGCTGAAGAGATGGTTCAATAGGCAAGAACATTCGTTGTACAAACATGAGGATTTGGGTTCAAATTCTCAGCATCCATATTAAAAAGCTAGGCATAGCTGTCCCTGTAACCCCAGCTCTGAGGAGGGTAGAGACAAGATTACTGGGACTTGCTGCTTAGCCCAGGTTAAGTGAGAGGCCCTGTCTCAAGGGAGTAAGGTGTCCAGTGCTAGAACAGGACACCTGACATCCTCTTCCGACCTCCTCATGGGCATACCACACACACACACACACACTCACACACACACTCATGCCCACATACACATATACAATGTAGAATTTAATTACATGAAAAATATTTAAAATATATTTAGTACAATGATTAGTATCTAAAACACCCTTAATAAATGACACTAGTAATAACAATGTTCCCAAACATCAAATTACTTTCCATTCTCTGAATGTACAGTCAGTTTCATGACTCTAAGTGCTGGGCCTGCCTGTCATTTCCCAGATGCCAATTTTGACTTTCCAAGCTATGTCTGGTTGCAGGTGACAGTTCTCTATCCTAACAGACATTTTTAATCCTTGGGAGATTTCTAGATAAAATTAAGAAGTCTGTGAACTTGCATGAGAGAAAGATTTTATTCTTATTTTCAGTAACATTTGACATTTTCTCTAATTTGAATGTAGGCCATAAAGTTGAGTAGAATTAGCAATATCCAAAATTTGAATAAAAAAAAATCACAAAATTGAGCTGGGGCTATTGCTTAGTTGGTAGAGTGCATGTCTTCCAAGTGTGATGCCCTGAGTTGGATCCCTGAACCCATGCTAAAAAAAAAAAAGCCCCAAGTAGTGACACATATTTGGAATTCCAGTGTTGGGCAGGCAGAGACAGGTGGATCCCTGGGGACTGAGGACCCAGTCAGCCTAGCCTACTTGACAAGCTCCAGGCCAGGGAGAGAACCCGTCTCAAATAAGGCTCCAGTGGAATGACACCCAAAGTCGTCCTGTGGCCTTCACACACGTGTACCACACATATCTGTACACCAAGATACATACACAAATATGCATACACACAAAAAAATCACAATATTTCTTATCATGCTGCAACTATTCTAGGCATTACAAAATGTTAATACAGCTGGTGGCACACCTTTAATCCCAGTACTTGGAGGCAGAGGCAGGCAGATCTCTGTGAGACTGAAGCCAGCCTGGATATATAGTGAGGCCAATGGGGTTACAGGGAGACCCTATCTCAAAAGAAAAAAAAAACAAACAAAACAAATGAACAAAATGCTAATCCAGCTGGCTTTGGTGGCACATGCCTCAGTCAGGAGGATGAGGCAAGATTCCCATATTTTTAAAACCAGCAAGGGCATCAGAGAATTTGTTTCACTCCCCCCCCAACCTAAAGCCATTTACTATCCCCACTGCTGAAACCACAGTAATTAGGCTCACCACTAGACATTGCTATTTAGCACTTTAAATAGCAAAGGTATCTATTTCTATGCCCAATATTAAAATATTTTAGAAAAATCTAGTTCAACATATTTTTATTGTAATTCTACATATTTTAATTCATGCATTTTGGAATACTCTTTTGGAGTCAGGCATGATGGCACATGCTTTTAATTCTAGCAGTCAGGAGGCAGAGGCACAGGCAGAGGCAGAGGCAGAGACAGGCCAGCCTGGTCTACATAGTGAGTTCCAGGCCAGCTGGGGCTACAGAGAGAGGCTGTCTCACACACACACACACACACACATTTTTGGGGAAGTCTACAGATCAGGGAAGGGTTCCATGTACCAAATAAACAGATAAAGCATTTAAGACTCTTTGTCTAGTGTCCATCCTAATATATTGTTCCACTAACTTAGATAAATATAATGTTCCCATTTTACAAGTCAACCTCCAGCCCCAGATTTACAGCCTGAATAGTTTGTCTCATTTAACACTATCTTGTTCTCCATTAAAAGGAGAACATACCACAATCACTCATTACTAGCTGTTAGCTTAAGGAACATGTGTTTCCCTCCCCTCCCCTCCCCTCCCCTCCCCTCCCCTCTGCTTTATTATTTTGCAGTAAGGGTTTCCTCTCTGCAGCCTAACTTTCTGTCCTCTTGCCTGTCCCTCCCAAGTGTTGGGATTACAGTTCCCCCCTCCCCTCCCCTCCCTTCCTCTCCATTCCTCTTTCATGTATGAATGTTTGCCTGTATGTTTGTATATATACCAAGCGCACCTAGTATCTGCAGAGGCCAGAAGAGGGCATCGGATCCCCTGGAGCTGGAGTTACAAACTATTGTTAGTTGCCATGTGGGTGCTAGAAGCTGAACCCAGGTCCTCTGCAAAAGCAGCAAATGCTCTTAACTCTGAGCCATCTTTCCAGCCCCAATGTTGATGTTCTTTCTTTAAATTTTTATTTTCTGCCTAAGAATCTTGTCTTCCTAACATGCTTTGTTTGGTGTGAAATGAGTTTTGAAGGGCTTCCCGTGACAGCTGTGGCTAAGGAAAGCTGCCCAGAGCATTGCATCCCCAGGGTAATAAGAAACATCTAGATAATCCACAAAATTATAATTTTGTCTGACTTCTCAGAAGCCAAAGCCACAGGCCAGCCACGTGACCTGAAACTCAGAGGAAGAAGAAATAAAATAGAAATTCTGACTCATTTCTGAAGAAAAAGGGACAAAGATGCGACTGCCACAGGAGTGGGTGAGAATTAGCTGACTCTGCTTTCCTTCTCCAGCACTTAGATTTAACGACAAGTGATGTAGATAAGACTCATAAATGGCTTCGGAATCCTCATCAGTGCCCCAACAAGCAACTAAGGATCAGATGGCTGTCACTTGGCATCCTTGATGTCATATGCCCCTCTCATTTTGATATATTTTTAAAAATTTTTTAATTGAATTTTATTTTGCGATTTTCATAGAATATGGTTTGAGGCCATTTAGATTCACTCTGCTCTCCCCACCTCCCCTCCAATTTAAGGAACTCATATATATGGTATGATTTGTGTTCCCAAATGTCCTTCAGTGTGGAGCCATTTGCTGAATACACCAAGAACCCCAATCCTGTAAGACACCATCTTCTCCCCTTCCCAGTAGCCATCAGTTGCCAAAAGTTCCTTAGTTTGTTTAGGGATTCCTTACACCACTTCCCCATGTCTATGCTGAGATTTTGTCTTATTTGAGCTTGCATAGGACTTGTGCATGCTGTCACCATTGCTGTGCATTCATTCATACGAGTAAGTGACCAGCTGTCCGGAAGACTCTGTTTCTTTGTGGTCATCCCTTACCTCTGGCTCTTAAATCTTTCTGCCTCCTTTTCCACAATGATCCCTGAGCCTGGGGAGGCAGAGGTTTGAGAGAGATGTCCTAGTCAGGGATAAGCACACTATGGCCTCTTGTTCTCTGCACATTGACTAATCGAAGCTTTCTGTGTTAATCACCATCTGCTGCATAAGGAATCTTCTCTGGTGAGACTTAAGAGATACATTCATCCTAAGAATAGAGGTTGCATTGAAGATGTATCACTTATGGTTAAGCATCTCACAGATACTTATTCTCTGCATTTGACCAGTTTGGGAATTCTGTAATAGTCTTCACTTGTTGCAAAAAGAAGCTTCTTTGGTGAGAAGTGAAAGGTATACTTCTCTGTAAATATGACAATGCATATTTAGAATAAAGAAATTAAGTTTGTCTAGGGATGTGGCAAAAGTCAGTTTTTCTCTAGGATCTTTGACCTCTCCAGCCGTGTGTATTTGGCTGTGTTTACAGTACCACACATGAGTTCCCTTCCATTGAGTGGGCCTTAATTCCAATTAGATAGCTATTGATTGTCCCCAAGAAAAAAGTGCCACTACTGCACCAATAGCAGTAGTTTGCTGGGCCAGTCATTGTTTATTAGGCTTCACAACTGGATTGATTGAACCACTGATTGATTTTCTCCCTTAGCAGCTTACATGGTATCCTCTGATACTATGAAAGCTAGTCTTCAGGGAAGAGCCTTTCTGGTCAGTTCCAGCTCTACTGCTCTAAGTTCTGTGTATGAAGTGTGGCCTGATTTCAGCAGTTGCATACTACCTTCAAGTTCTGGGTGACAATCAAGGACTATGGCAATAGCTTGTGTTATTTTTGGAGTCTCTTTGATTACCCTGACAAACAACTTGAAGGAAAGCTTCTCTTGCCTGGCACTGTGTTTCTGTTATACATCCTTCAGCTATAAGTATGCACTCCTATATTTATTGTATGTGTGTTTTTCAGTAGGACTTTGAACTAGTTCATTTCCCTCTGGCTTTTCATACCATCTAAGCTGTGATGATTTGAATGAGAATGTCCCCCACAGGCCCCAAGTAGTTGGTGGTGCTGTTTTGGGAGGTCTTAGAAGGTGTGGCCTTGCTGGAGGAAGCATGTCACTGGGGGAGGGCTTAGAGAGTTCTTAAGCCTTGCCAGATCTCCAGTTGCTCTCTGCTTCCTGTGCCTGCTCATTGAAGATGTGGGAGCTTACCTTCTGCTCCTACTCCAGCCACCTCTGCTTCCATTCTTTCCTGCCATGATGGCCTCTTGCTCCTTATATAAGTTCCTTGGTCATGCTGTTTCTATCACAGCAACAACAACAAAAAAATAACTAAGACATAAGCATTATTATCTCTCCTCTTACTCCCCTGAATAACCCTCCGTATTCCTTCCTTAGTTAATGTAACCCCCTTCCCAGTTTCCTCCTTAATAACATGTCTCCTGCTAACCCCCCCCCGCCCCCCCAAAAAAACACCTCAGGCAGAAATGAAGAATCTCATTTGGCTCAGTTTTAAAATGGTTGCTAAAGGCTAGGTTGTAGGTCCAATGAGAGAGCTTGAACTTCTGAGGCTTGGCACACAACGAGACTTTGTACCTACCGCTGGCACTTCTGCGAAACCTCCACTGCACATTCATTCATGAGAAAGCCTGGGGTTCCACCGGAGACTGCAGAAAGCTTCCCTCTGTAGCATAGACCTGCCTGGAGAGAGGAGGGGCAGCTGCCTTTAGCAGAAAGGCACCGGGACTTTCCTGAGAACAAATACTTTATGCTGAGAAGTATGGGGCAGCATCCAAACTCCAGAACCTCCAATTACGTATAAATACTCCTCCGGCTAAGAAAATGAAGAAACGAGACGGCAGGCTCCTTAGGGACTAGCTGGAAACTGGGCTAGGGAGAGGCAGGAAACTGGCCTGCATTCAGGCCGATGGAGATTTTCCAAATGCTGAGGTTGGGGGAGGTGAAGAGAACAAGTGGAGAAAGATCTTCCCATCCTGCAAAAACATTCAAACAGACACAAAACACGGCTTATGCTGCAGGGGAGGGCTACAGGGTGGGGGGTGGGGGCAGTCAGAAGCCTTTGATATAGGTTCTGCTTCTCAGAGATGCAAGAATTTACAGATGGACATAGGCCAGCAAGTCGAACGTTTGTTTAGAAGAGGAAGTACTCCAGAAAGCGAAAATATCCACGCTGGTGGCTGGTGAACTTTTGCACTGGGAGCAATGGTGACCTCAGGAGTGAAGACCTCCATGTGGAAGACTGAGAGGGGTTTTAGGGGAAGTGTTTAGTGGGGATCATGTGACTAGTTTCACCCTTTATGATAATTAAGTTCTGTAACAAGTCACATAACCATGCTTTGGGTACGTTTTTATGATTGCGTCAATTTTTCCTTAAGTTTGCTGGTGGAGGTGGGGGGCTGGAAGGTGGGGGCGGGGAGGAGCCACCTTGATGGCACATGTCAGGTCTCATTTACCACACTCTTGTTCCCTGTCAAAAAGAGCGCATGCGACAATAACACAGTGCTGGCTGTGTCCTACCCAATTCATTAGCCTAAGGAACCTGTGCTGCTTCCCCCTCCCTCCCTTTCGTTCTTTCTTTCTTATCTCTTTCTTTTCCTCTCTCCCTCCCCCCCTCTCCCTCCTTCTCTCCCTTCTTTCTTTGTGTATGACTGTTTGCCTATATGTGTGTATATGTATCACATATGCTTGGTGTCCACAGAGGGTAGAAGAGAGTGTCAGATCCCCTGGAGTTGGAGCTACAGACTGTTGTGAGCTGCCATTGCAGGTGTTGGAAATTGAATCCAGGTCCTCTGCAAGAGCAGCAAGTGCTCGTAACTGTGGAGCTATCTCCAGCCTCAACATGTGCTGTCTTTAAAGTTTCATTCTCTGCCTAAAGATCTTGTCTTCCTAACGTTTGGCTGTTTGGTTTGAAATGAGCTCTGAAGGGCTTCCAGAGTCAGCCTGGGCTGAGATAGGGAAATAGTCAACAATACTGATTTGGCTTCTCTTACTCAATATCTTATTGGGAGTCCTATTAAGAAATGAAATAGAGCTGGAGGGATGGCTCAGTGATTAAGAGCACTGGCTGCTCTTGCAGAGGACCTGGGTTCGATTTCCAGCACCCACATGGCAGCCAACAACTGTCTGTAACTCCAGTTCCAGGGGATCCGATACCCTCTTCTGACCTCCTTGGGCATTGTACAACACAGGTGTACCTATTTACAGGCAGGCGACACACTCATACACATAAAATAAAAATAATTAAACATTTTTAAAAAGAAATGAAATAAAAGACAAACAAGAGAAAAAGAGAAATGTTGACTGTCGTTTCTTCACAGGCAACATTGTTGTCTACACAGCAAGCCCGAAAGAATTTAAAAAACAAAACCAAAACCAGAAGTATTTAGTGTCAACAAGATTATAGTGTTCAAAAAATAATATAAAGCTTCTTTGCAATTCTACCAACCCTTAAAAACACAGAATGATTTAGAATAGTCGCAAACCCATGAAATATTAGGAAGAAAAATAATAAAATACATAAGCTCTGGTGAAAGGAGTCATGGAATATGCAAATAAATGGAGCCTGCTTATGGATGGGAGGTTTAATGTTACTATCATATCAGTTCTCTCCTGGATTCAACATTATTATCATATCAGTTGTCTCCTAGGTTCAATGTTACTATCATATCAGTTCTCTCCTGGATTCAACATTATTATCATATCAGTTGTCTCCTAGGTTCAATGTTACTATCATATCAGTTCTCTCCTGGATTCAACATTATTATCATATCAGTTGTCTCCTAGGTTCAATGTTACTATCATATCAGTTCTCTCCTGGATTCAACATTATTATCATATCAGTTGTCTCCTAGGTTCAATGTTACTATCATATCAGTTCTCTCCTGGATTCAACATTATTATCATATCAGTTGTCTCCTAGGTTCAATGTTACTATCATATCAGTTCTCTCCTGGTTGACTTACAGACTCAATAAAATTCATTTCAAAGTCCAGTAGGGTACTTTTTTATATAAACCGATAACCCAACTTTGCAATTAATATAGAAAGTCAAGGGAAACAGAATAACAGGTCTGAGACAGAACAATCCTGGAGGACTCTGCAAAGATTCCTGGCTCCATGTCAAGCAAGCAACTTTATCTCCCAAGCCACTCACTTGATACTTGGGAAAGCTGCGTGAGCCTTGTCCCATGTGCTCCTGGCACGACATAGCTGAGGCACCCCAAAGCACTCCATCCTTGGGTTTTATTTCTTAGGTGCTAGTTGGGTCACTGAATATCACTGTTGAGACACATTTTGAGTTGATTCATAGCTTTCCTCATCACAGGATGTTTTTGTCTGGGTGCATTTTACCCTAGAATCGAGCAAGACAGGGACAACCTGGAATGGCTGAGGCCCTTGGGGCCCTGCTCTATAGGCTCTTAGGATGGAGCTCAAGACTTTCTATAGAGCTGTAATAACTAGGGCACTATGGTTTGGTAGAAGGAAGGAACGAATAAGAATAGAGATTCAGATACTCCTGCACATTCAGCCAATGGATTCTTGATAATGCTAGAAACACAGTTCAAGAAATGACACTGGAACAATTGGGCATCCACATGTAAAAAAATTTAACCTTGACCCAAACTCACACATATACAGAATTAATTCAAATGAATCATAAACCTAAATGCAAAGTAGAAAACAATCTAGCAGCAAACTTGAAGACATATTTGCAATATTGCACTATTCCAAGATGTATTTGATATGACACTGTTAGCACAATCTACAGAAAAAAAAAAACTGTTACTAAGTTGGACTTTGACAAAATTAAAAGCTTTGGGGCAGGAGAATGTTGTTCAGTTGGTAGAGTGCTTGCTAGCATGTGTAAAGTCCTGGGTTCAATCCCCAGCACCATGTAAACTGGGTGCCTGCCTGTGATTCCAGGACTTGGGAGAGGGAGACAGAAAGATGTGTTTAAGGCCATGCTGTGTATGGTGGTTTGAATGAAAATGTCCCCCACAGGCTCCAAGTACTTGGACATTTTGTCCCCAGATGATGGCACTGTTTTGGGAGGTTTTAGAAGGTGTGGGGGGTGGGCTTAGAGAGTTCTTAAGCCTTGCCAGATCTCCAGTTGCTCTCTTGCTTCCTGTGCCTGTGTGATGATGTGAGAGCTTAGCTTCTGCTGCTCCTGCTCCAGCCACTTCCAGCCACCATGCCTCCCTGCCATGACGGACTGTAATTTCCCTGGAACTATAAGCTCAAATAAACTCTTCCTCCTATAAATTGCTTGGGTCAGTGTTTCTATCACAGCAACAGAAAAGTGACTAATACACTGTGGTACACAAGGCCCTGTTTCAAAAACAAAAACAAAACAAAACAATAACAAAAACCAATCAAAATCTTCTGCAGTTTTTATTTTTATATTTTTTAAATTGTTTTATTTTTTATTTTTTAAAATATTTTATTTATTATTTTTATTTTATGTGCACCCGTGTCATGCAATGCCACAGAGGTCAGAAGAGGGTTTCAGATTCCCCTGGAACTGGAGTTAAGGACGGTTTGTAGCTGCCATGTGGGTGCTGGGAATTGAACCTGGGTCCTCTGCAAGGGCAGTCAGTGCTCTTAACCACTCTATTTTTATTTCATTTTAATTTATTTCTTTTAAGTATATGAGTGTATTGCCTTGCATGTATGTAACTGTACCCATGTCATGTAATACCCTCAGGGGCCAGAAGAGGGTGTCAGATCCCCTGGAACTGGAGTTACAGATGGTTGTGAGCTGCCATGTAGGTGTTGCGAACAGAACCCAGGTCCTCTGAAAAACAGTGTTCTTACCCACCTCTCCAGCCCAAAGGCTTCTGCTTTTTAAAGAGACTTCATGAACATAAAGTATTTCCTCCAAGACTAGGAGATGCACACACTTCCAACAAGGAACAATAAGGAAATAATTCAAGTAAAAAACTGGCAAGTTTAAAAATATTTTATCAAAGAAGGTACATCCATAGTAATTGAGAATATCAAGGTAAAGGATTGTGAGGGGAGAGAAATGGGTCTAAAGGGCTAGCAGAACAGAATGGGAAGAGAAGAAAGCATGACAAAGAGAAGTGGGACAAGAGAGAATAGCTGGGGCTGGGGAGATGGCTCAGCAGCTAAGAGTACTGGCTGCTCTTGCAGAAGACCTGGGTTCAATTTCCAGCACCCACATGTCAGCTAATTACCATCTGTAACTTTAGTTTCAAGCATCCAATGCCCTCTTCTGGCTTCCACAGGCATTGCACGCATAAGGGCACTTACATGCAGGGAAGATATTCATACACACAGAAAAATGGATAAAATTTTAAAGAGGGAGTTAATTGGAAGATGAGTATGCACACAGTACAGTTATTCGTATATATAAAACATAATAATGAGATCCATTATTTTTTACACTAAAAAATTAATTCAAAAGATGCTAAACATCATTTTTCATTAGGGAAATCACAATGAGATTATGTACCTATTAGAATGTCAACTCACAGCCTGTGTGGTGGAATAAGCCTGTAATCTGAACTTGCAGGAGGCAGAGGCAGGAAGATTGTGAGTGTGAAGCCAGCCTGGGGCGCATACGGAGAGTCTGTCTCAAAAATCCAAGAACTGGGGAAATGCCGTGCTAAAGCGCTTATCTAACAGGCCCAAGGCCTTCGATTTGATACCAGTATAGCCAAAAAAGAAAAAAATAATGGAGCATACAAATGTAAAATGGTACAGATATTTTGAGAAGCACCTTGAGTTTCTTACAGTGTTAAATAGTATTAAAATAGACCTACCACACAACAATAAGACACCAGAGAAATAAACATTTTAGTTCATCCAATATGAATGTTACAGTCTATTTGTAATTGCTTCAAACAGCCAGTAATTCCAAAGTCCTTCAATTCTGTGACCAAACAGGGCCTTGTCTATATAAAGGAATACTAACAATAAAAGGAGGAGACACAAGTCTTAAATACTGGGAATCTCAATTACAAGATGCTGAGAAAAAGAACACAAGCTAAAAGGTGTATATGACATGGGAAGAGGCGAAGCCATAGAAATAGAAAATGGAAAATCAAAGAGGGGGTTGCCAGGGGCTGGGGGTAGGGTCAAGGGTTTGTCACAAAGGGATATAAGGTGATGCTTGGATGATGGAACTGTTTCCTATCTTGGTTGTGGTGACTACAGTATTTTCAAAATTTGTAAACTGCACTGAAATGTATTTTACTTCATATACATTGTACCTCAGTAAATTGACTTAAACAAACCCGGACACAGTGCCATTTTCCTGCTCCCTGTTAGTCTGTTCTAAAAATCACTGAGAAAAAGCAGCTCTGTGAAAGCACATGTTCCCGGAAGTGAAATCTACAGAACTTTGTATCCACTGATGAGGTGGATCAGGTATTCAAGGCTATCTTGGGCTACATGAGACCCTGTCTCAAAAAATTAAAACAATGTCAGAAGTGGTGGTGATACCTTTAATCCCAGCATTTGAAGGCAGAGGCAGGTGGATCTCTGTGAGATCGAGGCCAGCCTGGTCTACACAGAAAGTTCCAAGCCAGATGGGGCTACAGGGAGACTCTGTCTTAAATTACCTTACTAATAGCTCAGCAGTTAAGAGCACTGGTTGTTCATGCAGAGGACCTGGGTTCAATCCCCAGCACCCACATGGAGGCTAACAACCATCTGGAACTCCAGTTCCAGGTGATTCAATGTTCTTTTCTGACCTCCACAGGCACTGTATGACATGGGTACACTTACATGCTTGTATGCAATACATTCAAACATATAAAATAAAATAATAAATAAAATATTTAAAAACCTAACTAGCTACATAAGTAAATAAATGAAACAAAAACTGCAATTCCAGATTTTCCAGACTCCAGTTGCCTAACACATCTAGATAACTGATTAACTGATGCATATCCTGAAGTTGCCCAAAGTTCAAAACATTTACTCTTTTTGCCCTTCTGACAGACATACTTCATCAAAGATATCTTTGTGCCAGTACTTGATGTATCAGCATTAAAAAGGAGATGTTTGAAACATCTAAAGAGTTTAAAGCATGAAAAGAGACATGTACTTTTAGAACTATATCATCATCTTCTCTGAAGCCCACATAGTTGACATCAAGCATCAGCAGAACAGGACATGAAGAGCTGACTGCTGGGGTCAGTGTAGGTGGGAGACAGTGCATCACATTAGAAGAATTTATAATCTGGAGTCATTTGGACACAGTGTGTAGGTGGCAAATGTCTAGTAATGAAGTCAAGGTCAGAATCCAAGAACTCAGAGAAAGAGTTGAACTATGAACATTAAAAGTTCTTGCTTGGAACTGACCCAACCGACTCAAGCTACTATTTATCTTATCGAGTACTTATGCCGCCCTTCGACTTTGGCTTACACTAAAACAATTGTGTCCATGACAAACCTGCATAACCTTACTATGACTTTTGTTTCACAAGCTAGGGGATTGAGCAAGTGTCAGGGGTCAGGAGGGGAACCTGCAACTTCCTGATTCTAATGCCATTATCTCTTCTACACTATCCTTTATCTCAGGAGAAACCACTGGGTGCTCTGGAACCTTAGCCTTAGAACAGCACTTTCCAGACTTCTCAAATTGTTTTCCACCTCCTCAAATAGCCGTTCCATTCTTTCCACTGGCCCCCCTCTCGCTCTCCAAGTCTCTGATGTTTTTCTCCATATTGTCTTTAATTTTTTAAAGTATATTTAGTTCTTTATATCTTAATTTCTTTAGTGTGTGTGTATGTGTGCACATGCGATGACACAGAGCTTGTAGGGTCTTTCCTTCCACTGTGTGAATTCAAGGGACCAAACAGGTAGTAAGTACCTTTCCCCTTGGAGCCATCACACCAGCCCCACTTTATCTTTTGAAGCCTACAGATCTTCACTTCCTTGCAGGAGGTTCATTCCTTCAAATAGTATAATTTCCCAGATACACAGAAACGCGCTCATCTCTACAGCACTTCTTGTCAAACTGAGGCCAGTGCTGTTTTTAATCCTTCAACAGTTTGAGTCCCATAGCTCTGCAATTATTCTAAATTTTGAAGTGGGAAATTTTTCTTTCCTCAAAAGAATTTGATTTAATCATTACCCAAATTAAGATATGTATCCCCAGATGAGATGGATTTGTTTGAAAATGTTATCACCTGTGACATTTCAGACAAAAGATAATTCTTTTTTTCCTTGCAATGTTAGAAAGGTAAAAATGAAATTCAATTGACTGAACCTCCTTTTTAAATATCATATGCCTATGCCAGTCAACTTTCCATTTTTGTGACTAAATATCTGGGGGGAGGGGGAACAACTTCTAGGAAAAAAGGTTTATTTTGGCTCCTGGTTTCAGTCCATGTTTGGGTGGTTCTGTTGTGCTGAGGAAGACTATCAATGGTGGGTGCATGTGGTGGAGCAAAGCTGATCACCTCAAAGTAGGGGAGAGAGAGAGAAAAGAGAGAGAGAGAGAGAGAGAGAGAGAGAGAGAGAGAGAGAGAGAGAGAGAGAAACAGAGACAGAGTGAAAGAGACACAGAGAAAGCCACAGGGAGACACACAGAGAGAATGTACAGTAGCTGGCTCTCCAGTCTAGAGACAATAGATACCCTTCCAGGCATGACTCCAGTGGTCTCCTTCCTTCAGTTAGACCCCTAGTCTCAATAATCCATCAAATTTTGAATTTATCAATAGTTTAATCCTGTTATAAAATCAGTGCTTTCATGATCCACTCATTCTAAAAGCTTGTCATCTGGTGGCTAAGGCTTTAACATACTGGGTAAACATAAGTAAAAATGTAACTTACAGCATTCAAATGATGACAGTGACCTTAAATTATATGGCCACTTTGCACTTTTGTTTTTTTGATCTGAAAACATCTGCTACTGTTTAAGCAAATAGTTTCTGAAAAAGTTCTTAAAGACTGAAATTGTTCGTATATGTAGCCAATAAATCTATATAAACAAGCATAAACTCAACTTATCTTGAAATGCTTAGTGTATATTTATTTTCATGTGTTTATAGTCTTTGATTGAACCAAATTCTTATTTAAATCCTAATTGACAGAAACATCAAAGAAAAACAAACATTACCTTTCATATTTTACCTCTATATGAAACATATATGCATAAAACATACCCCTACAACCCCCACACAGATCATACCCACATGCACAGTCCTTAGAACAGCTAAACCTTTATTCTTTCGTTGACTCAATAAAATTTTATTGGTCATCTATTATGTGTCTGGTGTTATTCTATCTGCATTTTGATAGCCATATGTTCCAGCTAAATGTCTAACTAAAGCTATTTACATGAAGTTAGATTGTGACTGACAGAGAACGGTGGAACTGACTTTCCTTTTCAAGAACTTGAAGAAATCTTTCTGAAAATTTTCTAGTTTGTTCTTACTTTACAAATATCACAGTACATAAAAAAACAGTGTTTGATAATATAATCATATTAAATAACTGGACACATTTCTCCTAAAATAATAATTTGAAGCTTAATTTTGATATAGTATGTTTCTAAATTTTCATTCAGTTGGAAGTCATTATTAATTAAAACATGCCACAATTAAGATGTTCACGATTTCTTTGATGCTTTTCCATCAAAGAACTGCAGTTTAATTCCTCTCCTTTTGAAGAGGCTTAGAAGTTATTGGCTTCTAACCAGTGTCATTTGGTGGAACTCATGGTATATGTGGTATGTGGGTCAATGGTATAAGGCATTGTAGCTTCCCCCTGGCTTTCTCTCTTGGATTGCTCACTTTGGAGAAGGCCTGCTGTATCACCATGAAGACATGCAAGTGGTCTGTAGGGAGGTCCACATCTGTAGAAACTGAAGCCTTTTCTAATATACAGCAAAGAACCACAAACTTCTGATACTGGCAACACAAGATCATCATCTTGGAAACAGATCTTCTTGCAGCAGCTGAGGGCTTAGGGAAGAGGGCATCTGCAGCTGCCACTGTGACAGGAACCTCATTAGAGATGCTGAACCAGAGCATCCAGCCAAGCCAGTCCCTAGTTCTCAACTACACACTTTGTGAGCTAATGGTCCACTAAATTACTCAAGACTTGATACCCAGAGGTTATAAAAATAAAAGATACAGATACAGAGATACATTCACAAGAATAGGTTGACATAAGAACTGTGGTGGTAGGATAAAAATTAAGTTAGGTCCTCTGGGTGAGTTAAGAAAGAGCCTCGACCTGGATCAGGAAGTGGGATATTCAGGAAGTTTTCTTAGGCAAACAGCTGAGGGCTCAGGAGATGGCTTAGTGAATAAAGTGCTTGCTATGCAAACATGAGATCTGAAATTGAACTCACATAAAGTCAGATTAGACATTGTAACTGCCCATAATTCCAGCACTTGGGAGGCAGAGACTGTGGATCCCCAGAGAAATGAGACTAGACAAATCTGTGAGCTCCAGGTTCAATTGGAAGACTTTGGCTCAATCAGTAAAGTGGAGAACCATTAAGGAAGATACCCAATGTCAGCTTCAGGCTTCCACACACACACACATACACAATCATGCACATGCATCTGCACATACATGCACCAATACATATTCAAACATATGTATACCCATGCACACATGCCTTATATACACACCCTATACAAAAGAAATGACAATGGGGGGGCATGGCTCAGTGATAGTGTATTTGCCTAGCATGCGCAAGGCTCTAAGTTCAATCCATAGTATCACAAATTGAATGGAAGGAAGGAAAGAAGGAAGGAAGGAAGGAAGGAAGGAAGGAAGGAAGGAAGGAAGGAAGGAAGAATAAATGCACGAATAAATCTAGGCAGGTAGATATTATGCCTACTATTAATCTGTTGCCCTTCAACTCCAAACTACTTTTCTATCATCTTCTTTTGTGATTCTGGGCCAAGGACTGTGTAGACTTTATCTAGATTTTCATTAGACTCTTTCCCTAAGAGCACTATAGTGAGACTTCAAAGCTGAAGGAAAAGAATGCACTTTTCTTGCCATTCTGCTTCCTGTTCCTATATTCTAGTGTCACTTAAGTGCTTAGAACCAAAGCTTGGGTTAAGCAATTCCAACAATTGGACTCAGTCACCCACCCCAATATGCCAACTAAAGAGACAAACATAAAAACATAAGTTGGAGGATGGGGTGGAGTCTTCAGGCTGTCTTTAGGACATGGCATGACCACTAGCTCATGAACTCAATCCAGCTCTGGCTGCCTGCACAAGACCTGCACGAGTCATGCCCATTGGCATTCCAACATGAATACAAGGCTCATGAGGTTCCACTCCAAGCTTGTCAGCTCTCGGCAGTTGATGGGAAAGAGAGAGTCAGTTTTCTTCAGGAATGTGGCCACTGATGTGTTGCCCAGTGGATGACCCCACACCCATGCATAGGGAGCACTAAAGGGACTTAGTGGAAAAGAAGAAATGAAGTTGGGAGGGGGATATGTTGATGGGGTAGGAGGAAGTGGGAGGATGAGTGAGAGATGGATATATATAATCAAGATACCTTGTATTGTGTATAAAATGTTCAAAGAATAAATAAACATTTTTGAAAAGAGAGATGTATTCAATGTGGCCATATTGGGAAGAGGAACAAATAAAGGGGCACAGTGAACCCTACGTCTGCCTTTGGGGTCCTAACATGAGGATTAGGTTCTAACATAGGGCAAGAGGTATGCATAATTAATCAGTCTTGGTCAAGGTAAGATCCTGCTCATCAGTTACAGTCTGACCTGTAAGGTAATCTGATAAATGGTAGAGCTGTGTGAAATCTCTTTCTGGGAAACAAATTCCTCCTGGGCTGGTAAAATCAGACAGATAGTGTAATAGATTGGACTAAAAAAATTAACGAAAGCCGGGCATGGTGGCGCATACCTTTAGTCCCAGCACTCGGGAGGCAGAGGCAGGTGGATCTCTGTGAGTTCAAGGCCAGCCTGGTCTACATAGTGAGTTCTAGGACAGCTGGGGCTACAGGGAGACCCTGTCTC
>NW_008336924.1:137431-141965 GCF_000622305.1 Nannospalax galili
TTCAAAAATAATTGGACCGGAGAGGTGGCTCAGCTGTTAAGAGCACTGGCTGCTCTTGCAGAGGACCCGGGTTCAAGTCCCAACACCCACATGGTAGCTAACAACCATCTGTAGATCCAGGGGATCCAACTCCCTTTTCTGGTCTTTGCAGGGACCTGCATCCCACACACACACACACACACACACACACACATATACACATAAAATAAAATTTTTTAAAATAATTTTTCAGAAAGAGTTCAGGACTCTAGAAAACTACCAAAGGCCTACAACAAATTGGATGTCATTTGTTTAAGAAAAATAACTGCAGTTTAGCAAGAGGAAAAGAGTCTCTGATATTCTAACTTGGGTTTCTCAGATTTTACTCCCAGTTCTGTGGAAGAGTCATCATGAGAAATGGCAGCTTTGCTGCAGCCGAGGGGCTAATCTGACTTAGAGCTCTGATAGTTTAAGTCTTTAGAAGTCATCCTGATAGGGTACACAAATGAATAAACCTGTAAAAGGAAAATTTTCTGAACTTTAATAATAGCTGCAGTCTGGTGATTGAACCACAAAATGCTTCTGTCCCCTCCTACAGATTCCAGCTTAGCATGACAGAAGGTCCACTGTGACTTCCTCTTCCTTCATTGCCCATTCAAGATGATTATCTAAGAAGTCAATAGCCATTCTGCCAGGAATGAAGATGCTAAGAGACAGCCCTCCCTTTGGCGATCAGATTATTGAAATAATGGTCCTCTATGAATTGGAATTCCCCCAGGAGTCTCATGCTGGGAGAAGGAAGAAACGAAGGAAGTGCCAGCCAGAGGAGGGACTTGTCTCCCAGGGAAGATTTTGATAAAAATATTTTTAGTGTGATGGTCATTAAAGCTGTCCTGAGTCAGTGCTTCCAGGCTGATTGTCTCATACTCAAGAAAAATAAGGAAACACAGACAAGAAGTGAGTAGGCGTGTCCCTTAGGGCTGGGCGTCTCAGACACTCATTTATTCTGTGTGTGTGACCAGTTGTGGAACTCTGTAATAGTTTCCATCTGTTGCAAAAAGAGGCTTCTTTGATGAGTGGTGACTGGTATACTTACTGTAAATATAAGGATACATATAATAAGAAATTATGTTTGCCTAGGGATGTGACAGAAGTAGTGTTTTCTCTAGGCTCTATGACCTTTCTAGTTATGTGTATTCGACTATGTTTATAGTGCCACACGTAAGTTCCCTCCCACTGAGTAGGCTTTACCTAACAAGATAGTTTTTGATTACCCCCAAGATAAAAGTGCCACTACTGCACAAATATAATTTGCTGTACTGGTCATTGTTATAGTTATTAGGCTTTAAAATTGGGGTTGGACCATTTGGGCAGCTACAAAATTATGAGTTAGTCTTCAGGGAGAAGGTTTTCAGATCAGTTCTGGCTCCATCGCTCCAAGTTCTGTGTCCACAGTATGTCCTGTCTTTAGCTATAGTTACTTCAAGATCTGGGAAGTAATCAAGTTCTGTGACAATAGCTTATGTTATTTGGGGAGTTTCTTGGACTACCCTGACCAGCTACTTGAAGGGTGGTTTCTCCTGTCTGGCGCTGTGTTTCCTGTTATACGGTCCCCAGTTATATATATGCACTCTTGTACAGATATTGTGTGTGCGTTTTTCAGTAGGCTTTTGAACTAATACATTTTCCTCTGGTTTTTCACACCACCTAAAGTTTACAGAACACGGTGGAACAAGGGGTAGAGAGAATACTAATACATCTCTCAACTCTCACCAGAGAACTCTTCCTCATGCAACAGAGGGTGGTGAACACAGAAGGCCACAATTGGCCAAAGTGTAGAGAATAAGAGGCTGTAGAGTGTGTATCCCTGGATAGGACTGCTATATTAAACCTTACCCACCCAGGACTCGGACCATTGCAGAAGAGGAGAAAGAAAGAGTGTAAGAGCCAGGGTGGTGCATAACATAAGGAAACAGAGTTTTCTAGGCAGTTGGAAGCTTGTTGATATGAAGTTACAACAATGGTGATAGCATGCACAAGACCCATGCAAACTGAAAGAGACAAAAACCCAGCACAGAATTGTAGAAATGGCAGGAGGCCCCAACCTTATTTGAGGAACTATTGGCAACTGATCACTGCTGGGTGAGGGAGAGTTGAGCTTCTTTAAGGGAGTGACATTAGAGAGGCTGAACAGGGTCCAGTGGATGAACTCACACCGACTGGTGGACATCTGGGTACAATACACAAACTTGACTCAGTAGGTCTTAACATGTGTAACAGAATGCATAAAATCCTGTCTGCAGGCTTTGGGAGGTACAGATAGGAGAGAGGATCTAAATATGATTAAGATATATTGTATGAAATGCATCAAAATTCAATAAAAGTTCACATTAGAAAAAAGGAGTGAGCAGAGAAAATGTAGATTTATTAGAATGAGGGAGAAAGATTCCTGAGAGAGGGCAAGCTTTCCAGGGGGATACCCAACCCTACCCAGTGGCCTTTTATGGGTCGTATGGTGGGAACTGAATGGAAACTGAGGTAATCTTTATTGATATTCACCAATTTTGAGTGCATCAAGGGCTGAACCAGTGAAGGGCCTGCAAATTCTTTGCATTCCATTTTCGACCAACCTGAGGGGTGGGTCACACCTGCTTGGGCATGGTCACACAGTGAGACCACCTTTGTTCGCTCTTCCCTTTACTCATTTACTGGCATTACAGGCTTCTGCACCTATTGCACTCAGAGTATTGAGTCAATTTGCTTTCTTGGTCTCAGGCTGTGTGACTAGTTTATAATCTATCATGGGCCCTCGTCCTTACTGCATATGGGGAACTAATTCCTGAATCAATTTCATAATTTTAAACTTGTCAGATTGTCATTGGTGAAGGACAAGACACAGAACACTGTAACCTTCAGCACCCTGAAGTATTCCCCTGATCTTTAGGGACAATGACTCAGACCAGTCTCAGATTTGTAGCTTTGATGCAAAAAGTAATGTTAGGGTCAACAGTATGAAGTAGAGTTGGGGTTTTATGAAGAATAGAAAGAAAGATACTCAGGGTATTAGAGCAGCCATAGGCTACTGCAGCTTTAGACCTCACCTCCCATTTCCCTGATAACACCAGAGACATAAACATTAACTTTGGGGCTTACAAATGTCTCAGTGGTTAAAAGCACTTGCTGCTCTTGCAGAGGACCTGGGTTCAGATCCCAGTAACCAGATCAGGCAGCTCACAACTGTATGGAACTCCAGTTCCAGGGGATCTGGACTCTGATGCCCTGTACTGGCTGTCACAAGTACACACAGACAGACACATAAATGTATATTTTAAAAGAATCTTTAAAAAATAAATATCAGCTTTGCTTGTCCTTTGAATTTAAATTACTGTATGAGAAAGTTGAGATAAATAGGCTTTGCTGAGGCTTTTGAGGGAAAAGCTAGTTTATTCTGCTCAAAAGACTAGAATCTCAATTCCATCTCTGACCCTGGGTAGAAACCTAACATTCCAAGAGACTCCAAACAAAAGAGTTACTCCACTGGACCTGTCAATCACCCGTCTAAGAAACTGTTAGGAAGGCTGACTCATCTAAGGAGATGGGGGAAGTAATTAGCTCCTTAATGAGATAATGTACTTTTTCTACTTAATGTTTCCACCAATTTATTTGAAAATTGTCTTGATTTATGACATTTCTTTGTTCTGTTACTATAAAAACTTCAAGAGACTACTATCCTCAGGACTCTTGGGGTAAGTCTATAGCGCAGCTCTCCGCGCCGGGACTCCCTAAGCCTCATTCACCCTTCCACCCCACCCCCCACCATCCTGCCTCCCCGCCCGCCGTTCTATGCTCTAGTTTGGACCCTGTGCCATTCCTAGTCTTGGGGCCCCAGACACCTGGGGAACCAATACTGTTTCCTGATCCTTCTCACCCAGAGCAACTCAGTCCCTTTCTTGGGCTCCAGGAGCACCGCTTCTGGTCCTGGCCCTGCCCTCATCTCCCTCTACTTCCCCCGTCCTCCAACACCGCCAGCCTCTTTCTGGGGCTGACAGCCTCTTTCTAGGGCTCTGAGGCTTACCTTTACTCTCCCTGATCCTTTGCATCCAGTACAACCCAGCTACTCAATCCACTCCCTGGGAAATCTTGGGGCTTCTTCCCTCCCCATCTGCCTTTGCTTCCCTGCGTGGCGCAGCCACGGCAAGGGTCTCAGGTCAGTGCCACCCAAGTTCCTGAGGCCAAAAGCATTCTTAGAAGATTCCAGACCTAAGGAGAAAGTCTGAAAACTTCTGATCCACATTGGAGTTGGGCCACCGCGGAACTCCTGAAGACAAAATCAATCCGGCCTCGACAATATAAAATCAAAAGAGAGAACCAGAAGCTAAGACGAACCAGCTCTTCATACCCAAAAAGTAAACCACAAAGACACATAAAGCTCAAAAATAAAAGAAGCAGAACTAAACTTGAAGACCCGAGTACCACACAAGAGTCAGAAACTACAAAAGAAATTCACATGTCAAAATAACAGAGAAAAAATAATAACATGAAAAACCAAAATAAC
>NW_008336924.1:147720-154369 GCF_000622305.1 Nannospalax galili
TTAAGTATTTTGTTTTTAAAAAAATCATTTTTAAAAATTAAAAAAAAAAAAAAAACTTCAAGAAACTGCTTTCAGGTTAGAACATGGAATTTGGGGAACCTGAATCTGTGTTCCTAGCCCATGGTGACTCATATTTGGCTCCAAAATAAACTATCTCTTAACTCCCTTGAGGTGAGAGTCATGTTTTTGTGTTGACAGGTCCCATCCAAGGTCACACACATTCAGACCATAAGCCAAGAACGCCATAAAGCACCTCTCTTGCCATTTCGTGTGGCTGTTGGGAAGTCACAGGATCTGTATTTGAGTGTGGATTTTCTAATACAGTTGTAAATGGGGGGCAGTGGCGCTCACTCTTTTGTGAAAAAAAGAACTCACCCTATGCTCTGTTAGCCCAGCAAAATAAACTCGTTAGGATTTTTTTTTTTTTAAAGAGCAGAGCTAATGGAAACCTTCATTCCATTATTCTACCAAAGTTGGCCCCATGTTGGCAAATCCTTTGGTCTTTGATTTCTTATTCCTATCCACCCCCCCCACAAACATCATTGTATATATATTTTTATGCAACCTGCTTCAAGTTATTCCTGGAAAAATGTGCTAAAAATTGTCTCTCTTACCTTCTTTTGAATTGTTGGCCAGGGTGGCCAAAGGGACTCCTAGATAGTAACCCAGCATAGAACTGGGAAAATGAACAGCAGACCCCAATCTTACCTAAAGGAATATTGACAACTGATTGCTGCTAGATGAGGAACAGCTGATCTTCCTAAAACAAAGACCTCTAGATAGGCTGACTAGATTCACCAGATGGACAAGTAGTGGGGAATGGCTGGGGTGCTGACAACACAGCAGACAGTAGCAGGGGTATCAGAGTATAAGGGCTCTAGTCGGGGAGGGAGGCTATGGGAGGGTGCCATCTGGGAAGTGGGTGTATAGTTGAATAAGATGGTTTGGGATGTTCTGTGACATACACACACACAAACACACACACACACACAAATCAAAAAATTAAAAAAATACATAATATTTGAGGAGGAAGCATAAAAATTTACGTCATGTTAAATAGTAGAGGGGATAAACATTACCACTGAAATCTACCCATTGACATACACAGGCGCCAAGGATCCAAGTGCAACCAATTATGACTAGTAATAATCAAATACATACAGATTAGAGACGCATGTGCCAACATCTCAGCGTTAGTAGCAAAAACAATGAGTCTTTCTGTAAGGAAGAGTATATTTTAGAATGAAATGGAGATCTTTGTTAAAGGTCAGAAACTCATTCAATTTTATGTCTTACAGGGCATATACTGAGTTCAATTGTATAACTGTATTAATTCAACTGTGAACCTAGAAATTTACAGCCACTTTTGAAAGAGATGTACTCTTGCTCTGGAGTGTGTTACTGAGTATGTTAAAGCTGTAATGAAATCCTTCTTTAAAAAAATGTTCTCATTACAAAAATTGCCTCTCTTTGGAATAAAAAAATATATTAAATAAAAAAGAAAATGAGAAAAAGAAAACACCAAAAACTATCAAATCAACATGAGGGGAATTAACACATACATTTCAATAATAACTCTGGATAGTCATAGTCTAAATTCCCCAATTAAAAGACATAGACTAAAAGATTGGATTAAAACCAGAAGCTATTCATTGTTGTCTCTTTAGGATACATCTATATCTTGAAGATAGCCAAGGACTTTCTGAATAGGACTCCAGCCACTCAGGAATTAATGCCAACAATTCACAGATAGAACCTCATGAAATTAAAAGCTTCTGTACAGAAACGGAAACAGTTAATCAAGTGAAGAGGCATCTTGGGAAAAGGGGTTGGCTTGTGGGAACCTTCATATCTGGACAAGGCCTGTGTTGCCTTTTTCATTAGTCTCTCTGATTGGCCCTTAACTTCCTCCGGCTCCAAACCACTTTATTTGTCATTGACTATGAAGATGTAAGCCAGGAGAGACAGGTGAGTTCCTGTTCCTGTTCCGATGGAGCATCTGTGCTTTTTGGCTTTTCACTCACTAAGATGTGAACTCATTGTTTTTGGTTACACTACCACATGGGTAGAATTTTTAAAACATGATACTGTGTAAAACAAAACAAAAAAAAGCCAGATACAAAATGGCCATATATTGACTAATTGTATAGAGAATAAAAGAGACCAGAGACTAAAAGTCAATTATGATTGTCTAGGACTTGAGGTGGGCAGAAGAATATGGATGTAGGAATGGCTCAGTAGTAGAGTACTTGCTGCTTTTGCAGAGGACCCAGATTTAGTTCCCAGCATGCAAATGACAGCTTGCAAATGACAGCTCATAACCACCTGTAACTCCAGTTCAAGGGGATCTGATGCCCTCTTCTGGTCTCTGGGGGCACCAGGCACACATGTAGTGCACATTATAGGCAAAACACTCATCTCATACACATAAAATGAAATAGAAAAATCATTGAAAACTAATGTGGATAATGAGGAATTTGGAGACATGATGGAATGTTTTAAAGTTGACTTTTAGTGATCATTTTCCAACTTAATGCATTTACTGAAAAATCAGTGAGTTGTACACTGAAAATAAACAATTTTTTGAAAACATTTTATTAATTTTATTTTTTTATGTGTATGAATGTAGTGCCTGCATGTATGTGAGAGCACCCGTGTCGTGCAATGCTGCGGAGGTCAGAATAGGGCTTCGGATTCCTCTGGAACTGGAGTTAAGGACGGTTTGTAGCTGCCATGTGGGTGCTGGGAATCGAACCCGGGTACTCTGCAAGAGCAGTCAGTTCTCTTAACCACTAAGCCATCTCTCCAGGCCCTGAAAATGAACAAATTTTATTGTACATATATCATCATTCAACACAGCTCTTAAAATACAAAAAAGTTGTGCATATGTGTAATATATTCTCTAATTGTGGAATATATTCTCCAGCTTTGGAATGTATCACAAAGTGGGAGATAATTAGAGGAAGATGAAAAGAATAATGGCTATAGTTTTAAAAATGTTTTACATTGAATTTTCCTGTATTTCATATAATATATCTTGATCATATTTAGCCCCATCCCCTATCTGCACCCATCCATTAACCTCCCTCCCCTCATCTTACCTGATTTCATGCATCCTGCACTATGTTAAGGCCTATCAAGTCAAGTTTGTATCTCCGGAAGTCCCTCAGTGTGAGTTCATCCACTGGTGCCTGGTCAACCTATCTAGCATCATTCCCTTAAAGAAGACCAACCCTCCCTCAACCAGAAGTGATCAGTTGCCTGTAATTCCTAAACTAAGGTTGGGGCTTCTTACCCATTTCCCCACTTCTATGCAAAGATCATAGATTTCAATGAATTAATTACTGAGGCATCATCACATTTAATGAAAGTTTCCTTTGCACAAGGCAAAGGTGTCTATATTAGAAAGAGCTAAATATAATATATCTTCCCTTAGAAATCAGAATAGAACAAATGAGGGGAAACAATACCAGTGTAGTTCATAGGACTCTCTACAAGTTGTGATGGTTAGTATTAATTGTCAGCCTGACAGGATCTAGAATCTCCTGGGAGATGGACATTTCTGTGGGAGATTATCTTGATTATTTTAATTGAGGTTGGAAGATCCGCCCACTGTTGATAGCACCATATGTATAAATTAGATGCACACATACATGTATGTATATATCTGTGTCTAGATAGGTATCATAGTCTATATCTATACAAAGACATTTAGATCTGAATATCCTGCAGAGCAAATAATTTGTGACTATTTTCCAAATGCTCACCCTTTTAAAAATATTTATTTTTTATTTTATGTGTATGAGTATATTGCCTGCATGTATGTAAGTACACCCATGTCCTGTAATGCCCACAAGGGTCAGAAGAAGGTGCCAGATCCCCTGGAATTGGAGTTATGAATGGTAGCTACTATGTGAGTGCTAGGAACCAAACCCAGGTCCTCTGCAAGAGAGCCAGTGCTCTTAACTGCTGAGCCATCTCTCCAGCCCCTAAATACTTATACTTCTATGCACAGATAAGTGTAACTCTCCACTCATCAAAGAAGCTTCTTTTTGCCACAGATGGAGACTATTACAAAGTTCCACAACTGGTTAAAATGCAGAGAACAAGTGACTGTGGGTTGCCCAGCCGCATCTGATACTCTACAGTGCAACCCCTACACCTAAGACTCAGGGAGCATTGAGGAATTGGGAACAGAATGATTGTAAGAGTCAGAGAAACAGGACATCTGCTGCTGGATCGTTTCTTCCAGACACAACAGGGAAATTGTACCCATGAAATCTCCACATGTGGTTGCCTAAACAAGACCTGAGAAATGACATCACCAGTTGACAAGATAATGTGCATGGGAGACGTTTCATAAGGTCCCACCTCTGAATGAAGAGCTACAGGCCCTCAATGGCTGCTGAGGCAGAGAGAAGCAGCCCTCCCACCACCCAAGGAACAAGGTCTCTGATAGGTTATCCAATCCCAAATGGTCAGCCTTAAACACAGGTACATACTAGTGCCACTAAATGGACTCAGAAGATTGTGTACATACATATATAAATATATGTATGTATATGTCACAATATTAATCTAAGAAGAGGTCACCAAATTGAGAGGGAATGGTAGGGGAAAAGCTGGGAAGAGCTGAAAATACAAAGAGGGAAGGGGGAAATTATGTCAATATAGTACTCATGCATGAAAGTCTCAAAAATTAAATACCTATAAAATAAGTAAATACCATGTCCCATGTCCTGCAGTGGAGCATGTTCTCTGGCTGCTCAGCATCTTCAGTGTCATGTCACTTATGTCTCTCACCCTTTTTTCCTTTGGAGTCTCTGTTATACTACACAGGCCACAGTGACTTCTCTTCTGGTTTAAGATGTAGTTGAATCGTTGGCATGTTTAAATAAATGGTTTAGAGCAAGGGAGAGGGCTCACAAAGAAAGTAAAGGTTTACAACTATTTGATGCCTGATACTAAGCTCTCCTGATAGCAAGAAGAACCAGCCAGATCAGGTCTTAGGCATTTAGGACTGTGGCCCTGGGTGTGGGAGATAGTCTAGGGTGATATTGCAACTGTCAGGGTCCAAGAATCCTGGCTCTGTAATCTGAAACCCAGTGTGCTAATGAGGCATTGTACCCTCTATTCTGTGATAGGACGTTAAATCTGTTATGATAATAGGATGATGCTAATAAGATATCTTACTTGCTGTACTGTGATAGGATGCTAAATCTGTTATGCTAATGAGGTATCCTACTTGCTGTGCTGTGATTGGACCACTACCCCTATATAAGCTTGTGCCTTCTTGCAATAAATCAGACCTGTGTCACTGAACCTCATCTCCTGTGTCTGAATGTGGCTCTGCTGACACCAGCCCTGGGGTCCAGGACCGGGCAGAAGCAGTGATGACAGGAGGCAGCGCAGGGCAAGCAAAAGAGCTGCCTCAGCACCAGGTGAGCAGAAGAGTGGCCTCAGCCCAGGGCGAGTGGAGGAGCAGCCTTGACGCCCGTGAGAACGAATGAGCAGCACCCACTAGAATGGAGGAGCTGCGGCTGGAGGAGCGGTGCCACTGGCGGTGACCACACCTGGGCTTGTGCTTTTCCTCTTTCCAATGCTTTAAACATTTCTGCTATCCAGGTGGTGAGGGACTAGATAAGACTAGACAGTCAAAGGGAGCCTGGAGAGAGGGAAGTGCAGTGTGCCTAAGCACATAAAGTGTCTGGGCATGAATGACAGCTGATAGCCCTTGCCCTGCCCTTGAATGTCTTCTTTCAAAAACAGTGTTTCCTCCTAGCTTCTTTTCCCCCTGGATCAGTGGGGAGCAGGAACAGGTCACCAAGAGGAGATCTACAATCCCAGCTAGCACACTGTGGCCATAAATCACATGACAGCTTTTGATCAATGAAGCTTATAAGGAAATTCCAGCCTTGAAAGAGATACAAAGACCTCTTGCACCTGGAACACGCTTTGGATAGCTCTAGTTGCTGTGGGGGAGCATGAGAACATGAGGAGGCTTCTCGTCCATAGGTGTGTACTTCCCATTCTTCCTGCTAGTTTTCAAGGCTGGGACTAGAGGAGAGCGCACAGCAGCTGGTGCTTTGAAAAGGGCATGCTACTGTGCTGTGGGGATTGCAAGAGATCTGATTTGGGCATGAAAATACTTCTAAGTGGAAAACAATGGAAGAGAACCAAGTGGAATAGCTTGGAAATATCACAGCTTTGCATACAGTAAGGAGAAGTGTTGTTGTATGAGGATTCTAGTGTATGTGTATAGATGAGTAGGTGTGTTGAACTGAGATTCCTCCTACCCTCGTGGTTCCGGAATTTAGCACTTTGCCACATTTGGGAATTTGGATTAAGAGGGGAAAAAAGGCTAGATTTTGTCTATTCAACACTGAGATTTTCTTTAACCATTGACCTGGGGGGGAACTCTTTATCAACTATTTTGACATGAAAAGATAAAAAAATCTAAGTAAAAAGAAGATAGAGAGGAGAGAGAGGGAGAGAGAGAGAGATTGAGATTGACTTATAACTAAGCCATGAGAGAGGCAGATAAGACCAGGGAGAGAGAACATTCATCCGATGTATATGACTATATATGGATGTGTATGAGAAGAGAAAGAGAGAGAGAGAGAGAGAGAGAGAGAGAGAGAGAGAGAGA
>NW_008336924.1:154387-159914 GCF_000622305.1 Nannospalax galili
TTGACTTATAACTAAGCCGTGAGAGAGGCAGATAAGACCAGGGAGAGAGAACATTCATCTGATGTATACGAGTGTATATGGATGTGTATGAGAGAGAGAGAAAGAGAGAGAGGCTTTCTTTGTGTAAATGATTGCTGATCTTACTGTCCACAACAAGTCCTGAAGGGCAGAAAAGCTTTCAGACTCGTTCTGACAACCCTGAAGACCTCTCGAGTAAGAACTGAGCAGTCTCTCCACCTGCTTTTTGTTCCCTGCCTGGTGGGGGGGGCAGGAGGGGGGATGACACGGGACACACTGACCTTTCTGGTTCCAATAGTGCAAATAAACAAACTTTGTGAAGACACAGGAGAGCATGAGCTGGCTCTGGAAATAACTGCTGGAACCAAAGCACACAGCCACGCCAGGTTGATTTTTATTTAATGTGTCATTACTTCTCTTTTCCTGTCTTCTAGGACACTCCTCACTTTGTTTCCAAAAGCGTTAACTCGCAAATTGCTGCTGATGCTGATATTTACCTTAGTTTTCTGGATCATCTACTTGGCTTTAAAAGACCACAGAAAGGTAGTAATTATTTCCCTTTTCAAAATTTCCAAGAGGGTCACAGTGACTTTATTTGAATGCTCCCCTTTGTAACAAAAGAAATAAAAGTTGAAAGCATTTATCATCTTAGCAAGATAACTTGAATAATGTTCTGTCATGCACAGGTTTCGACATGCCCTCTCTCCCTCTCTCACTAATCCCATTGACTATCATTTATCATCTATCTACATCTGTCTGTCAATCATCTATCTATCCATTTCTTCTTCTTCTTCTTCTTCTTCTTCTTCTTCTTCTTCTTCTTCTTCCATTTATGTATAATGTAGGCATCTGACATCGATCTAACTTTCTATTTATCACCTCTATGACCCATGTTCCATCCATCCATCCATTCATCCATCCATCCATTTGTCTATCTATCTATCTATCTATCTATCTATCTATCTATCTATCTATCTATGTATCTATGTATCTATCTATCTATATATCTATCTATGTATCTATGTATCTATGTATCTATCTATCTATATCTATCGATCTATCTATCTATCTATCTATCTATCTCTGTTTGTCTATAGAGTGCGTGTGTGTGTGTGTGTGTGTCATCATATCTCCATCTCTCTCTCCATCATATCTCTATCTATCTATCTATCTATCTATCTATCTATCTATCTATCTAGATTATTGGTTCTTCATAAATTGGTGAATTTATGCCTTTCCTTACCACTTGACACTGCCATTCCAAACTTCAAGATTATCTCCTCCCTTGGCCTCAGAGACTATAATTCAGTTAAATCTGTTTCAGTCCTCTTCCTCCTTCACAGAGATTTTCTTATTCTTTGTAAAGTTCACTTAGTGTTTCTTGACTTTCCCTTTCTGCAGTCTATTTGGCTTGACTTCTCATTTATCTTCCTTTTAATCACTTAACATCTTTGGTGAGGCGTTACCTTCTTGACATTAAAACAGCTTCCCAGCTTCCCCTCAACTTGGTTGCATTTCTCTGACCCTGCTTATTTTCTCTCTCTCTCTCTTTCTCTCTCTCTCTCTCTCTCTCTCTCTCTCACTCTCTCTCATTTGGATGTAGGGTATCCTGGAACTTGCTGTGTAGACCAGGCTGGCCTCAATCTCAGAGATGAGACTTCATCTGCCTCCCAAGTGCTGGGATTAAGGTGTGTGCCACCATGCCCAGCTTGATTTCTTGTTTGCAGTGAGAGTATTTCTCACTTTCTACTCTACTATATAACATATGGATTCATTATACTCTTTGAAAATTGTCTGTCTTGACCTTCCAGTAACCTCGGGGTGGGTGTTGAGGGGGAAGGATTTTAGTACTTGTTGGTATATCTTTCTTTTCCAGAACAGTGCTTGGTACATAGCAGATACTTGGATAAATAAAGCTGTCAGTAACAAAGTAAAAAGAATTGTTCAGTGATGTGATTTAGGTGAGAAGTAATGATGACCTGAAACAAGGCATTCATAATGAGGAGGGAGAAAATAAAGGAACTGAAGACAGAATTTGTAACTAAATGCAGTGGGCTCACATCTTGGGAAGTGCAGACTTAGACTTTCTTCAGGCAAGGAGAATGCTGAAATTATTAGCAAAGCAATATTCTTTCTGAACAAAGGACATGTGGGGAACTTATTCAGGGAGCCTCTTCTTATTCAGAAAAGTTCACATAGGAGCAGGCACATTCCTGGACATGTTCAATTTAAGGTATATATTTTTTGAGTAAGCTCAGTGTCAGGTCATTGATCACATGTTCCAAAGAAAAGGTGGCAGATGCAAAAGCTTCTGGACATGCCCAGTTCTACATTGCTGTGAGCCAAGTTTATTCCATGTTGCCTCTCAGATTGACTTGATGACTCTGGCTGATTCTTCATAAGCTCCTACAAAAATTTTAGCAGAAACGAAAATAAAGAACAACTTAGAAGATATAGTACAGTGTTTCAGAGGACTGGAATCTTTCTCTTCCATAAGTATAGCTTACCCCTACTGTGCCTCCTTAGGAAATTGGCGTTGTGGCATACCCCTGTAATTCTAGCACTTAAATGGCTGAGGCAAAAAAATCATGCATTTAAGATCAGTCTGGTAGATATAATAAATCTGAGACCAGCCTGCGGTTCATAGCAAGACTATGCCTCACCAAATCAAACCAAACCCAGCCCTGCCCAACCTAACCCAAGCAAAACAAAATAAAACAAAACAAAACAAAAAACAGTACCTCGGGCTAAGGAGGTAGCTCAATTGGTAAACTGCTTGCTGTATAAGTGTGAGTGACCTGACTTCAATTGCGAACACCCACGTAAGGAGCCATGTGCGGTAGTATGCGCCTATCACCTCAGTGCCGGCTGGGGAGGTGGAGGCAGGCAGATCTTTGGTACTCTCTAGTCAGCTAGTTCAGCATAATTGCAAGCTCCAGTTTCCAGTAAAAACCCTGTTTCAAAAAATAAACATGGATTGCTAGTCAGGAAAGACATTTGAGGTTGATGTCTGACCTCCACAAGAACACACACACATATGAATGTATACCTGCACACACACACACATGCACCTACATACAGGAACACACACACACACATGTGCATGTACATGCATACACATACATATGCACATGCATACACATACATACAAGTACCTCTTTGTCAGTGTCTGACAGGTAACAAATTCCTCCTTGAGACATTTCTCTCCTCATTCTTGAGGAGTTTAGGAATAGGAATCGTTCTTTTGAAGATATGGTCTGCCTGACGAGACCACTGGACCCTCCCTAAAGGAGAGACTGTCTTGACACTAAGGCAAAACAGATCTGAGCATCATCACTGTTAGTCCATAACTTCACAGTTTAGTTTTCTTTTGCTCAGTCATTTTACTGCAACAACACTTTAAAGCACATCTAACTGTAATGTAAATATTTTATATTTAAGTAGCCCAGAAAATATAGACATAATGTCCTGGGACATCTAGGCCAAAATGCAGTTAAGCAAACAGGCCAATGAAAAGAGGAACACAAAAAAATTCTTTACTGTTTTATCTTCTTTATGATAGATGTTCAGTCCTATTAGCTATAGTGCAACTGCATTGAATATATTTTTATGTTTCTAGTATGACACAAAAGGGCGTAAGAAGATTAAAACTGTATGAGCAGAGAGCTGGGGAGATAGCTTAGTTGGTAAAGTGCTTTCTGTGTAAACATGAGGACCTGAGTTCGAATCCTTAGAATCCATATAGAGCCACATGTAGTAGCACATGCCTACAATCCCAGCACTCCTACACTGAGATGCGAGGTGGAGACAGGAGAATCCCTGGAAGGTCTCAGGCTGGCTAGCTTGGCATACGCAGCAGTGAACAAGAGAGACCTTGTCTCAAAACAAGGTGGGAAGCAAGGACTGACCCCCTCCCCCCGCTGTCCTCTGACCTCCACATGTGCTCTGTGAAATGAACTCACCAACACACAACCCTCCACAATAAATAAATAAGCAAATAAACGAATAAGCAACTAAAGTGATGTAAACAGACCAATGAAAGGAGGGTGAAAAGAATCCTTTGCCGCTGGGCTCTATTTGTTTGAATATGGGAGGAGCTGGAGGGGAGGGAGTGGGCACGGATTTGATCAAAACACTTCATATGCACATATTTTAAGGGGAGGAGAAAGGAGGGTTATACAAGGAAACTTGGGGATAAAAGAAAAGAAGGGGCTCAAGAGAGGTGGGACCATAGAAGGGTATTATTAAGGGAGAAAAGGGGAAAATGGGGGCACCTTAAATGGGGAAACCTTGGTGGAAAGGTTAGACAATGTGAAAGATAAATAATGCCTAGCTAGTTTAAAAAAAACAGAGGGAACCATATGAATTGAACAACCTACTGACAAATTATACACACAATTAGCTCAACGAATATAATATAAGTCTATGCAAGGTTTATCTGAGAATGTTTGGTCTTTGCCCAAGCTTTATCTACATAGTACATGGTAATTAAAACTACCAGATGGACAGAACTAACAGCCATTCTTGGATGTTTAACAGCCATACTTTGAGGCTTATACTAATCTTCTCAGAGGGACATAAAGGACAGTTTTTGCTCTTTGGCCTCTTAGGTCGACTAAGTTCCAGGGGACTATAAGCATGGTGGGGCTATGGAGAACCCACCAAATGAACTTGAACCAGTGTCCAGTCTACAAAGAGGAGGGTCAACACAGAGGAAACATTTCCTCCATGCTTCCAAGTGAAGCCAGCCATGGTCGAATAGGACCTTTGACTTAACATAGATGAAACTGGTAAAAGAAAAAAGCCGGGGGCTCCTCCTAAGCCCATGTGACCCCTGAGGAACAGAGCCTCAAATGATCTTAAGAGTAAAAAGAAATTGGTTTATCTGGGCCAACTGCATGGTCTTAAACACCCAAAGGGAAAGTATAATCAAAGATTAAGGGGATCAATATGATTCTTTAAGAGTCCATGTGTATAGCTAAAGGCTACGTAACAAGAAACAATGCCAGACAGGAGATCCTTTACTTTGAGTTGTTCCAGTCTTATCTAAAGGAATATTGACAACTGATTGCTGCTAGATGAGGAACAGCTGACCCTCCTAAAACAAAGACCCCTGCATAGGCTGACTAGATTCATCTGAAGGGCAAGTAGTGGGGAATGGCTGGGGGCACTGACCACACAGTGGACAGTAACAGGGATGACAGAGTACATGGGCTCCAGCGGAGGGCGGGGGTTATGGGAGGGTGCCATTTGAGATGTGGGTATATAGATGAATAAGATTGTTTGGGAAATTCTGTATGAAATACACAAAAAAAATCAACAAATTAAAAAATGAGTTATATTTGAGGAAGAAGCATAAAATTTTGCTTCATGTTAATTAGTATAGGTAAAACACATTACTATTGAAATCTACCTGATGACTTTATATCCATACTCAGTTGCCAAGGATCTGAGTGTAATCAACTGTGACTCGTAATAATCAGAAACATAGAGATTAGAGAGAGACACA
>NW_008336924.1:160021-184105 GCF_000622305.1 Nannospalax galili
ATGTCTTATAGGGTTTATACTGAGTACAATATTGTATAACTGTAATAATTCAACTGTAAACCTAAAAATTTACAGCCAATTTTTGAAAGAGATTCATCTTTGCTATGGAAATTGTTATTGAATATGTTAATGCTGTAATGAAATGCTTCTTTTAACCATGTGGTTGTTAACTAGATAATAAAAATGTTAAAAAAATTAATTTATTGGGGCTGGAGAGATGGGTCAACAGTTAAGAGCACTGGCTGCTCTTGCAGAAGATCCAGGTTCAATTACCAGGACCCATATGGTGGCTTTCATCTTTGCTATGGAAATTGTTATTGAATATGTTAATGCTGTAATGAAATGCTTCTTTTAACCATGTGGTTGTTAACTAGATAATAAAAATGTTAAAAAAATTAATTTATTGGGGCTGGAGAGATGGGTCAACAGTTAAGAGCACTGGCTGCTCTTGCAGAAGATCCAGGTTCAATTACCAGGACCCATATGGTGGCTAACAACTGTCTAACTCAAGTTCCAGGGGAATCTGATGACCTCTTCTGACCTCTGCAGGTATTGTGCTCTTTCATACATGCAAGCAATACACTCATACACATAAAATAAAAACAATAAATAAAATATTAAAATATATGTATTTATTCTTGTGCGTGTGTGTATATATACTGTGTGTGCTCATACATTTTTGTGTTAGGCATACATGTGAAGGCCAGAAGGCAATTTCAGGTGTCGGGTCTCTTGCCTTTGCGCTGTGTCTTCCCGACTGACTGGCCCATGAACTTCTGGCTGATTTTCCTGTTTCCACCTCCTATGTTGATGGAGGAGTGCTGGGATTACCATATGCCACCACGTCTGGCTTTTTACATGGGTTCTAGGGATCCAAGCTCAAGTCATCAGGCTTGTTCAGTAAATGCTTTTACCTGTCCAGCCATTTCCCTGGCCTACTTATTTGACTTTTATTTTTAAAACTTTTGTGTAAGTCATGAACTCAGTTCCCAGGAGGAGGCATTTGTAGGCTCACTTGAATCTCTTGGTTTCTGGTCTATCTTGACTGTAGTTTTGGGCCCTGGACTGTAAGAGCTAACTGAGAACTAAGCACACACATTTATTTCGCTCTGATCTTGACTGTCATGTGAGCAGTTGCTTTAAGTTCTTGCCTTGACTTCACCACAGTGATGACTGTAACCTGTGAGCTGAAATAAATCCTTTCTCCCCTAAGTTGTGTTTCATCAGGAATGAAACTAAGGCAAAGGCCAATCTGGAATCTGTATTTACTGTTACTACCCACCCTTCCTAATTTCAATGCACAAATCAGAGTTATTATTTTAACCTTTAAAAATATTTGAACACTCATACACATAAAATAAAAATAATAAATAAAATATTAAAATGTATGTATTCATTTATTCTTGTGTATATGCTTGTGTGTATATACTGTGTGATCTTTTTCAAGAGCAGCCAGTGCTCTTAACCCCTGAGCCATCTCTCCAGCCCCTTATTTTAACCTTTAGGGCTAGAGTTCCTGGGGATTGGTGGGGGAGACTTTTGCCTCCATGATATTTTAGGATGAAGCCATTGTATAATCAACCCAGTGTTGGGTGTTAACTACAGGAGTGCTCCCATCTGCAACTTATATTTTCTCAGTACTCTGTGTGGTTTGAGAATCATATGGGGGGAGTGCAATGATCAATCCTAACCTCTAAGAACTGGCCATTTGTCAGCCAGTGACAGCCATTGGCCTTCAGAACATTGGTGATGTGGCATGTGGTTTAGCTTCTCAGTGGCTGCTTTATGGTTTTTTTCCTTCATCTTAATTAACCAATAGGTTGAAGAGGATGCCCACAGGCATAGTGGTCAGCCACAAGACACAATATATAACTGTTGAGAAAAATAAACTACTATCCTTTTTGAAGGACCTAGCACCTACATTAATACACCATCTGCAATCCTTTGCTTTTTTGTGTACATATAAATTGATGGCTTATTTATGCCTTAGAAGGCCTAATTCAGACACACTGATTAGTAGACCCTGGAGCTTATTAAAGTCTTGTAATTAGTATATCATCTCTGTATTGTAACAAACTTTATTTTTAGAATTAGTATTTTCCCATTTTCTTCTAAAACCGGTGGGAGAGTTTTTAGTAAACCTGTATTTTCCTATTTCTGATATCTTAATGCTAGAATGGGAAATGGGCAGGGTCTTATTAAATCCAGTTTAGAAATCTGGCCGAGCACAGTGTTGACTTCAGCAATGGCCTTGAATTTTAAAGGATACTGCTTTGCCCAAGGATAACTCTTAATTTGTTTCAAAACAACCTTTCTTGTCTTGGTCCTGACAGCTTCTTTGTCCTTGTACCCTGACCTCAGGCTTGGCTTGAGTTGGGACTTTCTCAGGAAAGTTTCACGAACTGTTGGTCTTTTTTTGGAGCAGCTCTGTGAGCCTAGTTCCATGATTCTTAGGATCCTGTGTTTCCATTCATCCAGCTAAAGACGAATAGTGACCCTAGTTTGGTTGCCAGACCTCAACAGGCATGGCTGAAGATGGGAGCAGAGAGGAAATGAGAGCTTTGAGGCCACTGAACCTGTTTTGTTGGTTAGAAGGTTGATGAACATTTGGTGTCTTCTTTTCCTGACACCCCTCACATTGCATTTTTTCTGGACAAAGTACATTTTTTAGCAGTCAATGCAGAGTATGTGACTTTGATTTGGAGAAAACTCAGTTTCCTCTTCAGTTGCATTTAAGGCAAGCCAGAGTTCCTTGGAAGAAATGGAGAGCCAGATGAAGAGCCCCTGGATCCCACTGAAATTTATGTGTGAAATGTCCACTACAGGCTCATGTGTTTGAAGACCTGGTTCTTGGCACTGTTTAGGGAAGTAGTGAATCTTTAAGAAGTAGGGTCTTATTTGAGGAAGTGTGTTGTGGGGGACAGATCTTAAGGTTATAACCTGATCCTACTTCTTTCCCAAGCTCCCCTCTTACTGACTACTGATATACTGTAACCAACCACCTCACATTCCTGCTACCACAGCCCTGACCAGCTCTGCTGCTGTGCTTTTTCTGCTGGGTGCCCTTAAAACATGAGCCAAAAATAAATCCTCCCTCCCTTAAGTTGCTTCTTGTTAAGTATTTAGTCACAGCCATGAGAAAAGTACTATCTTCCCATCAACCTTTAGTCCGCTGTAAAGAGGGAAATAAAAAGGGTTAGGTTGACTCTCTACCTTCCTTATCTGAGGACAGTTGGAAATCCCTTCTTCTCTCTTGCTTACATAGTATACCCTGCTCAGTTCCTGCTTTGTTGATTGATGGGTCCCACACTGGGTGCTGGCTTCTCCTCCTCTTCAGGTTTCTTGGAGTGGACTGGAGTACAGTGGCTAATGTATAGCCTGCTTCCTTATCCTTTAATCTTTTTTTCCTCTTTAGCTGAATCTTTGTGGCTAAAAACCTTAGAGGCAATTTCTACCTATAGAGAAGGGTCAGTCTTTGGACCCACTCCAGCTAATTTCTGGAGTTTTTCTGGATATCAGGAGTGCTCTCTACTGTGAAGTGGGCTCTGATGAATCTCCAGTTACCATCTTTTAGAAAACTTTTTAAAAAATTATATATTTATATGTTTTTTATTTTATGTGTATGAGTGTTTTGCCTGCATGGATGTAAGTACACTATGTGTATACAGTGCTCACAGAGACCAGAAGAGGGAGATAGATCCCCTGGAAAGTTATTAGTCACTGTGTGGGTGTAGGAACTGAACTCAGGTCCTCTGCAAGAGCAGCTATGCTCTTAAGCACTGAGCCACCTCTCAGCCCCTACAAAACTCTTTTGACATGTTCAAATCTTTAACTTTGCCCTTTCTTTGTAGTTTAGCCATTTTTCTTTAAATACAAACTCATTTCTAAATTTAACATCATTTTTGTGCTTAGAACTCTTTCTGTCTTTTTTCCTGCACACACACACACACACACACACACACACACACACACACACACACTGACTTAAGCAACCTACAAAATTTCCAAATTTAGACATATGTTAATTGGAATTTTAGTTTTAGTTACTTTTATTGTTAATGAGGATGCAGGAAGGAAGCAATCTTAAACCATTTTTCCTATGCTAGCATATGTTAATAGATCCATATATATACTTGGGGTTTACATTTATCAGTTGGTGCATCAGTATTTTAACTTGTTTAGAAATAGCTCAGATGTTTCGTATCTAGCATTATGTGCAGATTTAAAATCCTGTAAGGAGTACATTTACACTTTGTCATTTATATCTACCTAATTTATTTGCTTTTAGCAGATATTCCTAGATCACATTTGGAAAGCAAACTGTCAGGCAAGCATAATCATCATTTAAAGTTTCTTTTAATACTTTGTTTTATCTCATACTTTTTGTTTTAGTCTGAAATGACTTCAGAGTTAGCTACCAGATGTTTGCATTCTAGCTAGGAATGGCTGAAATAACAGACCTCTAAGTGACCTGGAATTTCAAAAAGCTTTTAAAGGTTTAAAGCTGTAAGAAAAAAAAATTAAATTTGCCATACTAACCAAACAGTATTAAATTAGGTGTGCAAAACTAAGAGTCTACCCCATGTCCAAAAGGGCCATAAGATGGCATTATGGGCTTTAATAGTATTAAGAGGTGTAGGGCAAGAAATTGTGCCCAAAAGACTGAAACAGCCTTTGGAACTCCTGCCAAAGAGATTCCTAGGAATTCTGGGAAGGTGTTAGTTCATTTTTTAATTATTTATTTATGTATTTATTTATTGTCATTTGAAAATAGTCAAACATCTGACATTAATGGACGAGACAAACGCTCCTCTGATATAGTTGTATATCATAGATTTAAGCATAGGCGTTAGTTCAAAGAGGCACTTGGAGAAAGAATAGTTAGTGTCCACTCAAGTGCGCACGGGCTTTGCGGGACAGAGTTGCTCATCAGTGCCTCACATGGACAGTTTTGGTGGTTTCTAAGGTTTAGTGCTCTCTCTCTCTCTCTTGCTCTCTCTCTGTCTGTCTCTGTCTGTCTCTCTCCCTCTCTCTCGCTCTCTGTAAATGACATCCAAGGGCTCATTGGCTAAGACTACATCTGATAAGGTTAAAACCACAGAACACGGCGGTTGCACAAGGCTGTTAAAGTAACCTTTTCTTATAAATAAAGTTTATAGTCTTGTTTGTGACATTCCCAGAAAATGAAAAGTTTACAGCTGGGAAAGAGTAAGGTGGTGCTCAAAAGTCAAACACACTTTGGCCTTCAACATAGTTCATTGCTATTGTAACACTCTCATTTGAAGTATCTTTGTATGCAAAAAATGTTGTCTCAGTGTCGGCAACCTCCATAGCAGGTTTTGCTAATTGTGCTGGGATTCCTCTTAGTTGGTGAGAGGCTTCAGAGTCTGAGGTGAGGGGCTCTTTCCCCTTCCCATGTGCCTTTAATCTTTCCTGTCTTTCTATTCTGCCTCAACTTTCCCTCTGAGAGTTTGATTCTTTAATCCTAAGGGGCGGTGATAGCTAAAAATTTGTTTTCTGAAGCTTCTTTGTTATTGAACAGGGATGTAACCCCATGTGTCCAGAGATCAACGACCTTAACATGTCTGATCTAAAGTGACCATGAAAAGACCCAAGTTTGAAGACTGGAGGATCATCATTTGATGGGAATCTTGATGAGAGGATTCCATTATTTGAGATATCCAAGTCACATAAACAACAAAGCACACAGCAGATTGCTATGCCTAATTCTCAGATTACTACCCCAAAATAGCAGGGCCATTTTATCATGAGTGCCTGAAAACTATGAAGTCAGTAAACCTTTAAAACTTAAGGTAGACTTTGTCAGAGATTTAATTTGGGTATGCAAATCTTGGAGGACAGAAGACATTGCACTGTTTGTCAGGTGTTATATACAACATTCTACTTTAATAATGACAGAGGTTCCCCTTGTGAGGCTGTCAGAATACCAGAGGGCCATTGGGCTTTGTAATATAGCTATGTTTGTCATCTTCGTGTTTGAATTTAAGAATGAGACCCCCTGTGTTAAAAGGAAAAAACAAAAAACAAAACAAAACAAAACAAAAACCTCACACATATTGATGGCCACATATTGAGCATGTGGCAAAACACAAAAGAACAAAAGAATAATTCCAAGAAAGATCCAGTGGTGGACTAGATTAAAAAGAAAATAGTAATTAGCAAAAACAATGAGTCTTTCTGTAAGAAACAGCATATTTTAAAATGAAATGGAGATCTTTTTTAAAGGTCAAAAACTCATTCAATTTTATGTCTTACAGAGTTTATACTGCGTTCAATACTGTATAACTATTAATTCAACTGTGAACCTAAAATATTTATAGCCACTTTTGAAAAAGATCTATCTTTGCTCTGGAAATTGTTATTGAGTATGTTAAAGCTATAATGAAATGTTTCTTTAAAAAAAAAAAGAGAACAGTGTGAATTTGAAATCACTGATCATACATTAAAGCAACAGGGCCTAAAAGAAAAATAACCAAACAAGCCAAAACCAACTACAGTATAGCTACTGATGGATTTTATGTGTCTTAGTTTTGCGTTTTAGATTTATCATTGCACTAAAGTTAAGGTCCCTTTTTCTCTTGTTGGAAGAGAATTTTTAATATTTAGCAGCTCACAGCTATAAATGGCTTTATCCTTAGGATGTCTGGAAGCCATAGAGACTTAGAAGGGAGAGGTTTTACCCTAGAAAATATGGCCTTGCCAAGTTTTTTGTTATTTTTGGTACAGGTGGTATAGGTGACTAGTCATCTTAAAAAGGTGTCAGCAAACAGAAGATTTTTATATCTTCCACAGGGAGTATTTGAGTAAAATTTAATTATCAAGCCTTTCCTCAGAACATGCCTGTTCCCATGTACTAGGTTAAGGAAAGGCAGTGCTTTAGCTCTACCTCCTGGCTTATTAGGACAGAACAGAAAAGTGCTAAGGGTTTTTTAGATTGTGGACTTAATGTTTCTTTTTACTCCCCAAACACAAGTGACCAGAAGAATCAATGTTTATCTTCTGTGGCGCTGTGAATCACAAAGTCCCCTAATAATCTGCTTTGGACAACAGAATCTCATGTTCCCAGGAGTCTACCAGCACTTGCAGTTTTCTGGGTGGTCCATTCCTCCTCTGTTTCTATATAAGATGGTGTGTTAGTTACTTTTCTGTTGCTATGATAGAAACACTGACCAAAACAACCTATAGAAGTGTAATGAATGTAACAGAAACATAACAAATATCATAGAACTTAGAATATAGAAATAGAAATCCAATCTGTAAAAATGAAAGTGATTGAAACCACGAACTATGTGACAGCTATGGTTGACAAGGTAAGCTGAACTAGGAAGCATGAGCCTTAACTGAGTGAAACAGGCTGTATGCGTGAGTGTGATATGTAACCCAAGAGCAGTCACCATATCTAAGACACCAGCTGAACTCACTGACGTCAAGACAATGACAGACTGACAGTAAAAAGCATATAAAAAGCCAGAGACTCGGGCAGTTCACTGATGCTTGACAACTCCTGAGACCAAGACAGACTGTCACTCTGTCTGGCCGCATCCTGATGTTCTTGCCCGAGACATCGAGACACCAAGACTCTGCCCGAGACCTGCCACGACTGCACGTGATCATCAGGACCTGCAGCTGAGCAACTTCTGCCGGGAGAGAGCAACGATCAGAGCGGACGCTGAGAGCCTCCACACGGAGCACCTAAGGACTGGGATGTTGGGCTCTGGCCCTGAGGTACTCCCTAAGCTCTAGTAGCTCTTGGTTCAGTTCTTCCTGCTTCTCCCCTTGAGTGTTTGTGTTGTTTGTGAATGTATTTTGGGCTTCTTGTGTGAAATATATTGTACTTGCAACCTCTCACTTGTGTGGAATCTCTTCTGTCCGTATGTGCCCATCCTGGCTCTCCCAAGCAACAATATCTGGACAGTTCTGACCCTCAGGACTGATCCAAATCCACCTCAAGACAAGAAGAGTTTATTTGAGCTTATGGTTCCAGGGGAATTACAGTCCATCATGGCAGGGAGGCATGGTGGCTGGAGGTGACTGGAGGTGGCTGGAGGTGGCTGGAGGTGGCTGAAGCAGGGGCAGCAGAAGCTAAGCTCTCACATCATCACACAGGCACAGGAAGCAAGAGAGTGACTGGAGTTCTGGCAAGACTTAAGAACTCTGTAAGCCCATCCCCAGTGACTCCTCCAGGATAGCCACTCCTTCTAAAATCTCCCAAAACAGTGCCACCATCTGGGGACAAAATATCCAAATATTTGGAGCCTATGGGGGACATTTTCATTCAAACCATCACATTCCACCTCCTGGTCCCCATAGGCTCATGACCATATAAAATGCAAAATGCATTTAGTGAAACTTAAAAAGTCCCCATAGTCATTATCAGTCTCAAATACTATTCAAAAGTCAATAGTCCAAAGTCTCTTCTGAGACTCAGGTAAGTATCTGAACTGTAAGCCTCTATAAAATCAAAAGACAAATTACATACTCCCAACATAGAGTGGAACCGGAAACACATAACCATTCCAAAAGGGAGGAATGGAGGCATAGTAAGGAAATACTGGACCAAAACAAGACTGAAAACTAGCAGGGCAAACACCAAATCCAGTAGCTCCACGTTCAATGTCTGGGACTTTACTTCCCAAGGGCTTAGATGGCTCAGCCTCGCTAGCTTTGCTGTGTGTAACACACATCTCTCTCTTGTGCTGGTACCACTCCCTGTATGCAGGTCTTCGTGGCAGATGCCTCACAGCTCTGGCATCATGAACTTCTTGGGGTCTCCATTGCCAACCAGGCTTCACCTTCACAGCTTCATGCAATGGCCTATCAGGGCCTTCTCTAGGCAGAGGTACCCCTGCTGCATGCTGCCTGGCCTCACAGCTCTCTGAAACCACGGAGGAAGAACTGATGACCCCTTCTTTTTTGCATCTTTCATGCCTCTAAAGCCAGCACCAGGTGAACTACACTGCCAAGTTTGACTGAAAGTTGAGATGGACTCCATCTTGCTTTATCCATTTTAGGAGCTTTTCTCTTCAGTGGTCCCTGAAGCAATTTCCGTTCACAAGTTGGAGGCTTAACTGGGTGTGGTATTGCCCTGGAGGTACTCTCTCCATTGTTTAAGTTTGAATCTCTAGGCCCCTTCTTAATCACTTTAATCTCCTTAATCACTTTAATCTCCTTATCAATGGGATCCTCTTCATCACTTGCCAGGGCTCCAACATTAATCTTCCTAGTGCTCTTTTTCAATCCATCCCGTACATTCTGTATTTCTTTCTGCCCCATTGGCTCATTTTCACTGTAAATCTGTATAATATTCACCATTAATAGCCATTCCACCATTTCTACATTATGCTGTCTTGAAATTTCTTCTGCCAGAGAAATTAGTCCATGGCTTTTCAATTTAGCCTCAAGGAAGCTTTTTGGCTGTGGGCAGACTCCAGCCATACTCTTTGCCAAAATATCCCAATTGCTGCTTAAGGCCTTATTTCCCTCTGGAACTACATTGTTCTCAGCACTGCTTTTTTCTAGGCCCCTACTTGAAATGACCTGTTAAGCTCTGCTTACAGCAATCAACTGCTTTTCTAGCCCAAACTTCCAAAATCTTCCACATTTTTCCAAAACCCCACATGGTCAGGTTCTTCACAGCCAACAGCCCACTCTCTGGTACCAATTACTGTATTAGTCATTTTTCTGTTGCTGTGATAGAAACACTGACCCAAGCAATTTATCAAAGGAAGAGTTTATTTGAGCTTATGGTTCCAGGGGAATTACAGTCTGTCATGGCAGGGAGCCATGGTGGCTGGTGGTGGCCAGAACAGGAGCAGCAGAAGCTAAGCTCTCACATCATCATGCAGGCATAGGAAGTGAGAGAGCAACTGGAGATCTGGCAAGGCTTAAGTACTCTCTAAGCCCACCCCTAGTGATGTGCTTCCTCCATGATAGCCACACCTTCTAAAACCTCCCAAAACAGTGCCACCATCTGGGGACAAAATGTCCAAATACTTGGAGCCTATGGGGGACATTTTCATTCAAACCATCACAGATGGGTTTACATTTAATTTGAGGGAAGAAGTATTAGAGTCATTTCTGTAGCCTCAGAGCATTATGGCAGCTGTTATAACTTGTAAGCATCATAGTTACATTCATCAAAGAGCCCAGCTGGGACTTTTAGATGAAGACTCCTAGTGTCATGCCTTTTCTTTCTGCCATATATAGAGCAATTCCTGAGTGTGGATTGGCAACAATGACTCCTTTTGTTTGGGGGGCATAGACATTAGTATTAATTACTACAGAAGTTCATTTAGTGAGCTCTATGTTCTGTTTGCTTTCTATTGCAAAGATTAAAACACTGGCCAAAAACAACTTGAGGAGGAAGGGGTATTTCATTTTACAAATTACAGTCAATCATCAAGGGACACCATGGCAGGAACTCAAGCAGTACCCAAGGCAGAACCACAGGGGAGCACTTCATACTGGCTTGCTTTCCCTGGCTTACTAACTACTTTGCTTATACAGCCCAGGCCCACCTGCCTAGGGATGGCACTGTCCCCAGTGGCTTGGGCCCTGCTACATCAATTAGTAATCAAGAAAATTCCCCACAAATTGCTTGTAGGTCAGTCTGATAGGAGAAATTCCTTAATTGATGTTCCCTTTTCTCAGATGACTCTAGTTTGTGTCAAGTTGACAAAAAAACAAAAACAAAAACAAAACTCCCAAAACTCACCAGCATACCTTAGTAGTGAAAAGAAACTTAGCATCTTCACTTGCCACATCAAGAGTTATTCAACGTACCTAGATGACTGTCTGCAATTGCTTGAGTGGGCCTTCCCGAGAAATCTGGAGACACATCAGTCTTTAAGGGCAGCCATCATTGGAACTGATGTAAGACAAGTGGGACATCCCCCTTTACAGTGGTTTCCCTCCTTGCAGAAGGGTCAAAGCTCCCTTCCTTCCTTCCCTTCCCTCCCTCCCTCCTCCCTTCCCTCCCTCCCTTCTTTCCTTCCTACCTTCCTGCCTTCCTCCTCCTCCTCCTCCTCATCCACTTTCTCCTCCACTGTTATTAATTGGTCCTTCCTTCCTTTCATTTCTTCTTTCTTGAGCTCCTCTGAGGATATTTATTGTCTAGTTCCCTGATTTTCTCACACTGCAGCATTAGACCCTTTAGAATCCTCTTCTGCCTGGGGTTTTCTCTGAAGAGGCAAGTTTTTATCTGCCTAGAGAAATGTATTCTTCCCTAGGGCTAAGGCTCTTAGCACGGGTTATTCTTGAGCCTGTAATCATTTGCTTTGGTCATTTTGGACTTTCTTTATTTTATCTTGGTTGTTGAAAACTCCCAAAGCCAAATTTAAAAGTTAATTACTCAGGGCCTCATGGTCGGCTTTTGTATCTTCCCAATTTCCTTGGTAATCTGACCGAAGAAATACAGTGAGTATCATGCAAAACCTGACTTGGAAGAGTTTTAAAACAATCTTTATTTATAGTAACTTAATCATACAGTATAATCTTTCTTTAAATTATGGTTTTCATGTATCTTTTCTTGAACTTTCTTGGACCTTTTGCAACCTGCTTAAGCTTTCTGGTTTTGTCCTTACTTCATTCTGTTTAGAGTTTGGAACAATCCTTTACCCTACAACAAACCTAATATAGCATCTAAAACTCTTTTACATCTAAATGCATTTAATCCTTTTTAACAAAAATATATTACATGTTTATAACTTTTTATCTCTTTAAAATTTTTATCGAGTTTTTGTACATTTCATACAATTCTTAATCAAATTTAGACTGCCCCTCCCCCATCCATGCCCTTCCACCCCTCCCTATGGGACCTCTTGTATTCTGCTATGTAAGTCCAATCCAGTCAAGCATTTGTACCCAGATGTCCTATGGTGCAAATTCATCCACTGGAGTCTAGTCAGCCCGTCTAGAGATCATTGGTGTGGCCTACTCTCCCTCAACCAGTAGTGATCAGTCTTCAAAAGTTCCCAGCCTAGAGCTGACCCACCACCCATTTCCCTTGTTTTACTCTGGGTCCTTGTCTGATTGAGTTGGCATGGGTCCTGTGCTCGATGCTAACACTGTCTCAAGATCACATATGCAAGCTTCCAGTGGCCTGAAAACCGCTGCTTCCCTATGTTCATGAGTCAACCCTAGTTCTTACAATCTTTCTTCTGCAATGGTCCCTGAGCCATGGGTGGGAAAGGTTTGATATAGGAGTCCTATCCAGGGACACACACTCTGCAGTCTCTTAACCTTTAAAAGGTGGCCAGTTGTGGACTTCTGTGTGCATCACATGCTGTTGCATAAGGAGGCATCACAATATCTCTTTTTATACTTGATGGTTCCTTTATTTTTTAATTTTTTTTTACAAAGTTGAGAAAACTTTTTAATATAAAATGACCTTATATTTCAATTAAATAAATATGGAAAATACAGACCATTGCATCTTAATACCTAATAATTGGTAAAACATGAAAAGAGTTTGGAAAATTTTTCTGATTTTTCTTTCCAACAAATTTAGACAAACTATTTGCAAAGAAATCTGGAACAGGAGACAGCGCTCCCCACAGCTGCCTGTAACAGTCTGAGAGTTCTTTTCAGAAGCACCTACTCAGGCAAAGCCAGGAGTCTTCATTTGGCTGCAAAAAAGAATTTTGGGATGAATCAGTCTGAAACAGAATGAAGTTTATTAAGAAGAGATTTCAACATAGATTTAAGGAAAGAGAGGAACAGTATACATTTGAGGGTGGCCATGGGCTTATGAGAGAGAGTCTTTCCCTTAGTTCTGAAAAAATGGTTTGTCAAAATGAAAGTTTTGCAATTCTTTACTTGTGTATAAAGCTTAAATTTGATCTGTTGTCAAAGGATTTCAGGACATTTAAACTGTAAAATTATGCCTCTGGGGTTTCCAGGTTATAAAAACAAAACCCCACACTCTCCTTGGTGTTCCTTTATTTTGATTCAGATCTCCAAAATGGAAATGTGTTCCAATCTCCCCAAACTTAAATTGTCAGCAACCAAGACAGATTTCTTTAGGTCTCTCAGATCTTCTGTTCTGAGACACTCTGCTAAGTATCTCTGAGCAGCATTCTCACTGGGCAGAGATTCCTTTTAGTGGTCCAGAATCCTGGTTGTTGCTGACCTGGATGAAGGTTTTTTTCAATCTCCCAGACCTTAGAACAAAGATGCAATCCTCCAGATCTTTAAATAACGTTTGTGCACATTTTAAACCCACCCAACCCTTCCATACCAGTGCATCATGATTCTATTAGTGGATTAATTGTTCTAACACTACTTACTCATCCAAGGAAACTTCTGAAAAAAAGTTTCAGAATAGCTAAAGGATTTCCAGAATGATAGCAGTTGCAAAGATAGTAAATTAGACTCCAAGATAGTGCTTTCCTTTATAGGCTCAGGATCTGCTCCTAGCAAGGAGGAAAGGTAACCAGGAACAAAGTGCCTTTGTTCACTGCCTATTAAGAACTGAGTAGCCAAAGCCCAGGAGCCTTCAAGCAAATTATCCCGCCTGGCTCACCAGTTTTGTAGCCAAAGGCAATAAGTTTTCATCTTGGTGAGTAGAAAGTCATAAAGAGCAGCCAGAGCATAAAAGAGTAAATAAAGATTTATTATTTGCAGCAGATAAGGAAAGCACTGGGTTATTTGCAAAACAATGTTCTGACTCAGCAAAGCATGGGGATTTTCTATGGGGGTCCCATAGAGAAACACAGATAAGTATGGACCCATTTCTCAACATGCTCAGTGTAAGGGGGACATTTCTGAGTATGCTCAGTGTAAGGTCATAGATCACATACTCAGAAAGGACAGAGTGTGGACACGAACACTTCTAGGCATGCTTAATTTAGTGTTATGATGAGTCACATTTATTCCAGGATGCTGAAAAGAAGGAATCAGGGGGTTCTGGAGATGGCTCAGTTGGTAAAGTGCTTGCTATATAAGCATGAGAATCTGAGTCCTAATCTCTAGAGCACATGTAAAAAAAGTGAGGTGTGGTGGCATGTACTCGTGATCTCCATGTGGGGCGGCAGACAGCAGGATCCCTGGGGCTTGCTGGTCAGCTGGTTTAGCTAAATCGATGTGCTTCGGGTACAGAGAGAGACCCTATCATCTGAAAGAAGGTGGAGATTAACTGAGGAAGACACTCAACATCAACTTCTGGCCTCCACATGTATGTGAAAACATATGCACATGTCTCCACACATACATAAACATGTACAGTGCATTCATGCTCACAAAGGAGTCAGAGTGATTTGGTAACTTTAGCTGGTGCCTTGTAAGTTTCTCCAATAAGTTTTAGCTGAAAAACAAAAGAAAGAATGACTTTGAAGGTGTATTGTGTCTTTAAAAGGAACTGTAACTTAAAAAGGCCTGGCTCATTTAGCAATGAACAAACTGACAGCAAGTTGTATCGACTATGGGAGGTGAAGATTTGGGGCTAACCAGGCATCATTATATGTGAGCTTTGTACAACTTCACGGCCGGTGATGTCATTTAGATATGAATGGCTTGGCTCTGAGGCCCTTTAAAATCAGGTAAGTGGAGAGATGCTCTTTCAACACACTAATGAATGTGCGTATAGGATGCTGAGAAATACCTGACTTAGAAAAGAGATTTATTAAGCATTAGCATGTAATGGCAGTTGAAGTTGTGGGAAACAGCTATTTTCATGGGTGGGCTGTGGAGTAAGAAGAAAATGTTAATAATTAGGGGGAAAAAAAAGGCTGAGACATGATTCAGACTGGTTAAAATACTTGGCGTGCAGGTGTGAAGACGAGAATTTGGATCACCAGAATTTATGTAAATACTGGGTGGGTGTGGCAACCTACCTGTGATCCCAGCCTTGGAAAGCAGAGACAGAGGACTCCCTGAGCAACCTGGCTAGAAAGACCAGGCATATCAGTAAGCTCTGGGTTTGATTGAGAGAGCCTGCCTCAATGAATAAGGTGGAAGAGCAATTGAGAATGATTATATCAACCTACACACATACATGTTCCTATACACATGCAAAAACATGGATACACGTGTACATGCAACACATGTGAAAAATGGAAAAAGAAAAATATAATGAAGAAAAATTTGAGCACTGGGCTGATAAATGAGTAGTTGCAGAAAAATTGTCAGTGAGGGTAAAAGAGAATTCTCAAGACACTCAGCAGGTAGGGATGTGGGATGAGCAAAGAGACAGGGTATTCAAACGGTTTCCGTCTTTACTCTCAGAGATACTTGAATATATTTAAAATCTTGTGGAAAGGATCCAGTGAGAAATGCAGAAGATAAAAAAGAAAGTGTGCGGTCATACTTAAGTTAGGCTGGATACCAGAAATAGATTTACAACAGGACAATTGTTAAAGGTCTGAAAAGTTCGGAAGCAGAGCTCCATGTATTGCTCCATCAAAGTCAAGTAGTCTGTAGGGCTCTTAAAAGAGACACAGCTTCTTCTGAGAACTCCAGTCCACAGTGTGATATGTGTGTGTGCACATGCACACAGACCCATCATCATCAGCTTGGCTGCTCTACCACAGTAACATAGACTGGCTGGATTATGAACGGTAGAATCTATTCCACATATTATGATATTCTGAAATCCAGGGTTTTGGAGATTTGATGTCTGGTGAGAGTCTGCTTCCTGGTTAGTAGGTACTCATCTTCCTTCTGTGTCCTTAAGTGCTGGAAGGGGCAAAACAAGCTCTGCATGATCCCTTTTATCTTCATTTAGGTCATTTGATGCTTCTTTTATGAGAGCATGAGTCTCATTCCCTCAAAGCTAGTCATCTCCCCTGAAACTCTACCTCCCCTTGGGAGTTGGGACTTTGACACATGAATATGTTTTGTGAAAGGGACTCAAGTACAGCAAGCCTAATGCAGGTGGGTGCCTAAGCACATGGGCATGTATGAAGCAGACTGACAAAATAGACAAGGGTGCTGGAGTGAAAATGAATTAATGCTGATCCCGATCTGGATAATGTTATTTTAATCTCTAAAAATAACCATCCCCTTGGGAGTTGGGACTTTGACACATGAATATGTTTTGTGAAAGGGATTCAAGTACAGCAAGCCTAATGCAGGTGGGTGCCTAAGCACATGGGCATGTATGAAGCAGACTGACAAAATAGACAAGGGTGCTGGAGTGAAAATGAATTAATGCTGATCCCGATCTGGATAATGTTATTTTAATCTCTAAAAATATTTTTTAAATGTTTATTTTAATTTTTGTATGCATCTGTATTTTGACTGCATGTATGTATGTACACCACAGGTGTGCAGTACCTGTTGAGACCGTAAGAGGGCATTGTATCTCCTGGAACTGAAGTTACAGAAGACAGTTGTGAACTACCATATATGTGCGGGAAACAGAACCTAGTTCCTCTGTAAGAGTAGCAAGTGCTCTTAGCTGTTGAGCTCCCTCTCCAACCCTGCTAATACTTTTTAAAAAGAGAGTTTTCCTCCCTGGTGCTTAATTTTCAAGGTCTGTAACAAACTTTTTGTTTTTCCTGGCTTGTAGTTTTGGGTTATATATTTTGTGATTCTATTACATAATATTCTTGACATGACATTTATTTTTGAGGACTCTTGTGATTACATTTGACTCCTAGTTTTGTTATTATTTTCTGTTATTTTTCTTTTTTTCCCCCCAACACCTAATTCTTTTTTAAAATTGAATTAAGTGTGTTTCACAGAGAACATCTCAAACAATCTTAATCATCTTTATACCCTCATCCCCACTGGCATGCCCACCCACACCCCAGACTGGAGCCCATATATTCTTTCCTCCCTGTTAAGGCCCAATGGGTTGTCAGTGTCCCCAGCTGTTCCCCAGTGCAAGTATGTCTACTAAGTCTAGTCGGCCCATTGAGAGTCTCTTGTTTTAGGAAGATCAGCTCTTCTTCTTCTAGCAGGATTCAGTTGCCAACATTCTTTTAGATAAGACTGAGGTCTGCTGTTCTATTCCCAGTTCTATGCTGGATTATTGTCTGCCTGAGTTTGCATGGAACTTGTGTATGTTGACACCATTGCCATAGAATCATATGAGTTTGTAGGACTCTGTTTCCATATGATCTTGCACCTCCTCCCTGGCTCTTACAATCTTCCCCACCCCCAACCCCCATCTGTGATGGTCCCTGAGCCTTGCGTGGGTGAAGTTTAATAAAGGGATCCTGTCCAAGGAAATAATTCAGCAGACTCTTGATTTCTATAGTTTGGCTATTTATGGCCTTTTGTCTCTCCGCTGCATGAGGGAGCTTCGTTATTGAGAACTGAGAGATTCACTAGTGTCTTCCTCATTATCCCTGTTCTATGTTCCATGAGCCTTAGGTGCAGAGGTTGCATTGTAGATGTGTCACTTAGGCCTGGGCAATTCATAGATGATGCCCATGTGTGACCAGTTGTGGTGCTTGGTAATAGTCTGTGATTGTTTCAACATGAGCTTCTTTGGTGAGTGGTGACTAGGGTATTTGTCTATAAATATAAGGATACATATTTTGCACAAAACAAGAAATCACATTAGTCTAGTAATGTGACAGTCCTGGGGTTTTCTCTAAGATCTATGGCCACTCCAGCCAGGTGTATTAGATTAACATTACCACACTTGAGTTTCCTCCCTTTGAGTGGGTGTTTAGTTAAATTAGGTAGCTGTTGATTGCCCCAAGGTAAAAGTGTCACTACTGCACCAATGATGTATGCCATGCTGGCCATTGATGTGGTGATTTGGTCTTGAAGCTGGTGTTGGATCATCCACTGATGTTTTCCCTTGGCACCTTCATAGGACTCTCCAAAACTATGAGAGCTAAGCTTCAGGGGAAGTGGTTGCTGGTCAGTTGCAGCTCTATTGTGCCAAATCCTGTGTCTGAATTATGTTATGCCTTTGGCCGTAGGGTCTTACCTTCAAGTTCTGGGAGGCCAACAAGGGCTGTGGCAATAGCTTGAGTAATTTTGGGAGTTTCTTGGACCACCCTGACAAACAACTCAAAGGAAGGTATCTCCTGTCTGGCACCATTTCTTGTTATATAGCCTTTAGCTATACACATGGATTCAGGTAGAGATAATGTATGTATAATTTGTCAGTAGGTTGTTGGACTAATATGATTCCCTCTGGTTTTTTAAAACTAGCTAGGCATTATTTGTTCTCTCTCTCTCTCTCTCTCTCTCTCGCTCTCTCTCTCACTGTCTAACTCTTCTGCCATGGTTTCCCCATTTAAAGTGCCCCCATTTTTCTAATTTCTCCTTTGATAATAACTGTCACCTATAGTCCCACCTCTCTTGAGCTCCTTCTTTCCCTTTATTGCCAAGGTTCCTTGTATAACCCTCCCTCCCCCCTCCCAATTAAATAACCCCTTTTTATCCATTTCTCCCTTAGTAACACCTGATTCCTACTGTTCTCCTTTCTCGGGTTCTTTCTTTTCCTTTCCCTCCCTGGTTCTTTTTCATTATCCTGGGTCCTATAGTTATGTCTGGATACATACTCACTTACAAAGATTTGGTGCTAGGATCCACATGTGAGGGAAGATATACATTGTTTGTTTTTCTGAGTCTGTGTTACTTCACTTAGTATAACAGTTTCTAGTTCCACCATTTACCTGCAAATTTCATCTTTCTTTACCACTGAGTAGAACCCTGTTGTATAAATATAGCACATTTTCATTATCCACTCTTCAGTTGAGAGACACTTAGGTTGTTTCCATCTCTTAGCTATTGTGAAAAGAGCAGCAACAAACATGGATGTACAAGTGTCTCTGCAATAGGACGAGTTCTTTGGGTATATGCCAAGGAGTGGTATAACTGGGTCAAATGGTAAGTTCATTTTTAGTTTTTTAAGGGTTCAACACAAATAGGGGTTGAACAAATTTGCAATCCCACCTGCAGTAGGTGAGTGTTCCCCTTTCCCCACATCCTCTCCAACATTTGGTATCATTAGTTCTCTTGATCTTAGCCAGTCTGACTGGGGCAAGTTGAAATCTTAAAGTGGTTTTAATTTGCATTTCCCTAATTACTAACAATGTTTGTGGTGGTTTGGATGAAAATGTTCCCCATAGGTTCCAAGTATTTGGCCATTTTGTCCCCAATGGTGGTGCTGTTTTGGGGGGTCTTAGAAGGTGTGGCTATGCTGGAGGAAGCATGTCATTGGGGGTGGGCATAAAGAGTTCTTTCTTAATCCTTGCTGGATCTCCAGTTGCTCTCTTTGCTTCCTGCGCCTGCTTGAAGATGTAGAGCCTACCTTCTGCTCCTCCTTCAGCCACCTTTGCTGCCATGCCTCCCCACCATGATGGACTCTTGCCCCTTGGAACCCTAAGCTCAAGTAAACTCTTCTATAAGTTGTTTTGGTCAGTGTTTCTATCATAGCATCAGAAAAGTAATACAATATTGAACACCTTTTAAGCTGCTTCTTAGCCATCTTTATTTCTTCTTTTGAGAATACTCTGTTCCAATCCTTATTCCATCTTTTAATTGGGTTACTTGCTTTCTTGATTCTTTGTTTTTTGAGTTCTGTATGTATTCTGGATGTTAAACCTCTGTCAGATGTGTCGCTGGTGAAGATTTTCTTCTCTATGGGTTTTCTCTTCACTTTCTTGGTTGCTTCTTTTGATATACAGAAGCTTTTTAGTTTAATGAGGTCCCATTTGTTGAATCTTATCTTTATTTCCTGTGCAATTGATGTCCAGTTTATTTCCTACACCTATCTCTTGTGGGTTATTGCCAATGTTTTCTTCTAACAGTTTCAGAGTTTCAGGCTTCACATTGAGGATTTTGATCCATTTGGAGTTGACTTTTGTGCAAGGTGAAAGATAGGGATCTAGTTTCATTCTGCATGTGGAGATCCAGTTTTGCCAGCACCATTTGCTGAAGGTGCTGTCTTTCTTCCAGTGAATGTTCTTGGCTCCTTTGTCAAATATCAGGTGACTGAAATTGCATGTGCTCATATTTGGGTCTTCAATTTTGTTCCATTGATCTGTGGGTCTATTTTTGTGCCAGTACCTTGTGGTTTTTATGACTATAGCTCTGTTATGTAAATTTAAATGTGGTATAATAATCCCCCCAGCATTATTCTTAGTGCTTAGGATTACTTTAGCTATCTGAGGTCTTTTGCGCTTCTGTATGAATCTTAGGAAGGTTTTTCCCAACTCTGTGAAGAATGTCATGGGGATTTTGATTGGCACTGCATTAGATCTATAAATGGCTTTTGAAAGTAGGATGGTCATTTTCACAATATTAATTCTTTGAATCCATGAGCATGGGAGGTCCTTCCATCTTCTGGTGTCTTCCTCAATCTCTTTCTTTAAAGATTAGAGTTTTCAGGGCTGGAGAGATGGCTCAGTGGTTAAGAGCACTGACTGCTTTTGCAGAGGACCCGGGTTCAATTCCCAGCACCCATATTGAGCTACTAACGTCCTTAGCTCCAGTTCCAGGGGAATCTGAAGCCCTCTTCTGACCTCTGCAGCATTGCACAACATGGGTGCACTCACATACATGCAGGCGGTACACTCATACACATTAAATAAAAATAAACATTAAAATTTTCATTGTAGAGGTCTTCAATGACTCTGGTCAGGTTAATTCTGAGATTTTTTTTTTTTTTTTGAGGCTATTGTGAAAGGGAATATTTCCATGTATTCTTTCTCTGATTGTTTGTTATTGGTATATAGAAAGGCTACTGACTTTTGTATATTAATTTTGTAACCTGCCACTTAACTGAAAGTGGAATTCCTGGTGGAATTTTTGGTGTCTCTTAGGTATAATATCATATCATCTGCAAAAAGGGATAATTTGATCTCTTCTTTTCCAGTTATTACTCCTTTAATTTCCTTCTCTTGTATTATTAGTCTTGCAAGAGTTTCAAGCATTATATTAAAAAGGAATGGAGATAGTGGACAGTCTCATCTGTTTCCTGATTTTAATGGGAATGCTTCCAGTTTTTCTCCATTTAGAATGATACTGGCTGTGGGTTTGCTGTATATGGCTTTAATTATGTTGAGGTATGTTCTCTCCAGTCCCATTCCCTCTAGGACTTTGAACATAGATGCATGTTGAATTTTGTCAAACGCCTTCTCTGCATCTATTGAGATGACCATGTGGTTCTTTGTCTTTGAGTCCATTTATATTATTTATGATATTTATTGACTTACATATATTGAACCATCAGAAGTTTATCCCTATCTTCTTTCAGTTCATTGATTTTTTTGTTTAAAGGGAAGAAGTAATTCATTTAATTCTTTTATCATGTTTATAATTGTCCTTTTGAATTCCATGTCCTGTGTTATCTCTAGGGGGAATCTCATTGTACTGTTCTACAGGACTGTTAGCACTTTATAGGGACATATTATTTGGGTTTTTCATGTTATTATTTTTTGGTGTGACTTTGGCATGTAGGTTACCTTTGTAGTTTCTGATTCTTGTGTGAGACTGAAGCCTTCTTTTCTTGTGTTTAGGTCTGTTTCTGTTTTTACAATTTATGTACCTTTCTTGTTTACTTGTTAGGTATGAAAAGCTGGCTTCAGATTCTTTCTTTTGGTCTAGGCTTCAGATTCTCTCTTTTGATTTTTATGTTGGAGGGATGGCTTTAGTCTTGCTGCCCAGGAGTTCCCACAGAGGCCTGAGTCGTATGAAGAACAGATGCTCTCAGACTTTCTCCTAAGGTTTGGATCCTTCTAGTCAGCAGGCACAGTACAATTTGGGAGGCTTGCTAGGTAAAGGTAGGATTCAGCATTTTCAGGCAGTCAGGGAAGAAGGCTGGCCTTAGGAATCCCAGGCAGGTTAGGGGTGGGACAGCCAGGGATGAAGGCTGGTCTCAGGTATGCAAAGGTGAGGTGGGGGAGGGGACAGGCTTTGAGGGCTCTGGGGGACTAGACTAAGGAATTGGATTGGTCTGGGTACAAAGGGTCAGGAAGCTGTGGGGATTCTGGGCCAGGAGTGTAGTCCAGAGGTCTGGGGTGCCAAGAGAAGAGGTGGGCCAGTGCCCGTGCTAGAAGGAGAAAGGGGGATCTCCATTATTTTTCTAATCTCTATTTCATTCATTTCTTCAGAATAAAAAAAAAAAAACTATAGAAAAGAACAAAACTAGGAGTTTTTTTTTAATAAACAAAATTTGAAAACCATTAGCTAGACAAAAAAAAATTTTGAAAAGCCAACAGATATGCCTCAAATAAATGAAAAGGGAGATGTTATAACCGGTGTCACAGAAATACAAAGGAACACAAGAGGTGAGTGTGAATTAACACATGTCATTGTACCGGGCACACTAGAAGAAATGGATAATTTCCCAGATACACACTAACCATCAAGTCTAAATGATAAAGAAACAGAAAATGTGACCAAGGTGATAATTAAAAAGGAAAATAATCACAATTAAAAGTTTCTTTTTAAGAAAAGCTCAGGACTTTGACGGTTTAGGTACTGAATTCTACCAAAAATAAAAACAACAACAACAAAAAACTAATGCCAGTTCTTTTCAAATTCTTCCAAAAAATTGAGAAAAAGAGAATATTTTTAAACTCATCTTATAATGCCACCAATACCCTGTTCAAAGCCCAACAACAATATTCAAGAAATAAGAATCACAGGGCAATATCCTTGATGAACATAGATGTAAAAATCCTTAGCAAAATGCCTAACTAAACCAGAAGGTTGAGGCAGGAAGATTGTAGGCTTGAGGCCAGCTTGGGATACAAATTGGGCTACATAGAGGGACTCTGCTTCAATACCCCCCCACACACCTATATGACCAAATTCAACAATCACATTAAAAGGATGTTTCATGATCAAGTATGACTTATTTCAGGGAAATGAGCCTAGTTTAACACACACCAGTTGTCCTAGTTTGTTCGTCATTGCTGTGACAAAATACTCTGACCACTATCAACAAGGGTTTATTTAGCTTACACATCCCAGGTCACAGTTCATCAGGGAGCCCAAGATAGGAACTCAGGGCAGGACTCTGGAGGCAGGAGCTGGAGCACAGGCCATGGAGGAATGCTGCTTACTGGCTTGCTCCTCTGGCCCCTGCTCAGCCTGCTTTCTTATGCAACACAGGCCCACCTGCCCAGGGGTGGCACCACCCACAGTGGGCTGGGTCCTCCCACATCACTCATCAAGAAGATGCCCCTCAGACATGGCCACAGGCCAGTCCAATAGAGGCAATTCCCTGATTGAGGCTCCCTCAACCCAGGTGTGTCAAGTTGACACTAAAGCTATCCAGCATACCAGTTAATAAAAATATATATGCCACATTAGCAAGAAGGACAAAATTTGTATGATCTCCTTTGTAGATGCAGGCATTTAATATCTTTGTGATTAAAATTTCTTAACATATTGTGTCAGCTATGGAAGCAGTATGCTTTGACACAATGAGGTCACATGTGACAAGCCTACAACTCACATCATATTGAATGATGAAAGTTGCAAGCTTCCCTTTTAACATTAGAAACAATACAAATGCCCATTCTTATGACTTCTACTGGAAATCCTAACCAGAGCAAACAGACAAGAAGAAAAGGAAGAAGGGAAGGTGTTCCTGTTGCAGACAACATGATCTTATTTACAGACTAAAGGTATAATACACGAAATTAGTAAAATTGCAGGACACAAAATCAACATATAAGAACCAGGAAAATTGCTATATATGAACAACAGACTATTCAGTAAAGAAATCAAAAAAACAATCTCATGTATAATGTATAATAGTTTGAGATGGAAAACTGAAGCTGGTTGAGAAAAAAAAAAAACATATAAGCCCTATCTTCAGAAACTGGCCTTTGCTTGCCTAAGGAAACAGCTGCTTGCTTAACCTTGGCTTCTGTTTCTGAACACACGTTTCTTGCTTGAAACCGCACTTCATGGTCTCTTTGCGCACAGGCTAGAGACCCCTGTGGCCCCTGAACCTAGCCGACAGTCATGCAGTCAAGAATTCAAACCCACCAATGATAGAATGGGCCTTGAATGATGCTGTGTTGCCTATAAATATTGTAAGAAACTGGCCTTGTACTCAGGCTTTGGAGATAACTCCCCTGAGTCTCTACTAGCATGAATAAAGTTCTTCTGATTCTCCAGTCAGTCTTTGGTGCCTGTTCT